>NC_057805.1:349231263-349352051 GCF_018294505.1 Triticum aestivum | reverse complement strand
AGAAGGCAGTTCGTCGCTGCTCCCATGGATTCGCCAGGCGGTTCTCCTCCTCGTCGGGGCTGGGAGACCTTGGACGACGATCCTCTGGGAGAAATCGCACGCCGCTCTGACGTCCTCACCGCCGCAAGACTCGGTGCTTCCTGCACCAACTTTTTCAAGACGGTGCTTAAACAGGCTTGGGAAAAGGCCATGCTTGTTGGTCTTCCATGCGTCCTCGAGGAGAAAGTTCTTCTATGGGACAATCCTTCGAACAGTCCACCGCTCCCTGGCCATGGTTGCACGTTGACTCCACTAGAGTTGCCGACGTTGAGAGGTAGTCGGATTTTGTCCGATGAGCAGGTCAGTAATGGAGTTTGATCATGCACGACAAGGAAGGCCTGCCGTTCATGAAGCATGGTTGTGTCTTCAGTGCGCACCGCCGGATGAACGACATGCTGGGACATGCTATCCCTGATTTATGCCGCTTCAGCTTGGATGAGTCTCCATCGTGTGGAACCGGACTAGAAAGCTGCGATAATGATTCCCGTTGCCCACCGCTATGGATCGTGCCATCCATGAAGAACACCTGGGATTGGAACCTGGAGGAGACATGTAGCCCATCTATAACGTGTAAGTGGAGTACGGTAAATTGTGAACGGTAGCGCTGTGAATATATGTAGACTAGTCGTGCACAAATTTATCACATGAATTGGAGATGAACTTGTGTGGCATACTGGGCATTTGTCCTTTAGAATTTATTACTAGTAAATGTGTTATGTGTACGTGCAACTTGTGTGGTTGTTGCACGGGCTCCAACACGCTCTTTGAGAAAAAAGGTGGCACAACTTTGGATATACGTGATGTGGCGGCATCATACAGTAGCATCGTTCGCTATAGTTGTAGTACACTCCTACTAGGACGACAACTCCTATAAAACCTTGCGCTTGGCTCTTTGCCTCTTTGGGAGGTTCAACAGTTCGTACTCATGTGAACCTT
Source organism: Triticum aestivum (assembly GCF_018294505.1). Classification (NCBI taxonomy): domain Eukaryota; kingdom Viridiplantae; phylum Streptophyta; class Magnoliopsida; order Poales; family Poaceae; genus Triticum; species Triticum aestivum. Next base: position 349,351,076 of record NC_057805.1, on the reverse strand, counting down.
GCACTTGGCTCTTCGCCTCTTCGGAAGGTCCAACGATGATGATACTACAGTACAATATGCTTCTGGAAATCTGACACCGATTGAACTGCTGCACGTCCACCACGAGGGCGAGGGAGAGGGAGAGGGAGAGGGCGCTGTAGTCAAAACCCTCTCCTCGTCCTGCGAACCACCGCGCGCGTGGGCGAGGGAGAGGCGTAGTAAGCAAGCTTCTCCTCATTCGGCGAGTTGATGGGACACATCAAAGCAGTACTAGTACTAGTCCATACTGCGTCCTTTCCGGTTAATATGGCTTAATTTGAAACGAGAAAAATACACTAGCGGTCAACGTATGTAACCATACGCTCTTTACGGTCACTATATATAGTTTTGCGGTGATTATACGATCACTAGCTCATCGTAGAGCACCATATTGCACCCTACTGACCGGCCACATAGTCGACGTGGCAATTTGTTGACTGGTTAAATTGTCACCTGGTTTCTGGGTCCCACCTGTCAGTTGGCAGAGCAAAGAAATCAGCTAAAAAACAAAGAGTGTAGTACATCTACACTTCCAATGCATTTAGCCTTTAATCTAAATCGATATTGATTGACTAATGCACCAACTTGTGATCTAGGTATAGGCTACATGTCTGTCCTTAATTACAGCATGCAACGACCTTCATTTAATCTTCTTCTCTCAATGGTCGCATGCAAACATAAGTCTGCTACTTTTGGGCGTTAATTATGCCCTGGTCAATGTGTAAATCTCTAAATGTACAGTCTTTCACGGACGTAGGGAGTAGGTTGAGCACTTGAGTGTGAGCGTGTATGTTGCATCGTGTGTTGTGTGCCGCATGGGTGCGTGAGTGTTGCGAGCGTCCATGTGTACGTGTGAGTGTTGCATGTTGCATGCATGCATGCATGGGGCTTACTCCCTCCCATTAACATGTTCATATTTCAAGCTTCCTCTGTTCCAAATACGGAGTAAAATCCTCCCTCTGTTCCCAAATACGGAGTATTTGTCTTTCTAGAGATTTCAACAAGTGACAACGTACGGAGCAAAATGAGTGATGTGAGCGTAGAGGCATAGGGATACTGTAGAAAGGAAGTCTTCGCGATCCATTATTCCCCATCTCGGTCACAGAGAAATATTCAACTAGTCTTCGCAGTGAAGTGACAATACACACTGCAGCAGATGGGACACTTAATTAATAAGCTGAACCAGTGTGTTGGTGTTACTAAATCAGCATTACCCAGTACTGCCATCATGTTTGCCAGTAGAGCACACTTCTGTCCTCCATTAACTGACATATGGGCCCTCTCATGGTAGACCCACATGTCATCGGTGTAACTATTTACACTCCGAAGGACGGTATATCCTGGTAGTAGTACTAGTAGAATTGAGATTTAATGCACTTTCTTCCCCATCTTCCACTCTTCTTCCTCCTCTCTTCCCCATCGTCGGTCGCACACCATTTCCCCCTACTCACTGCTCACCCGCCCGCGCTATCTTCCTTGGTAGCTCGCGCGTACCATATCCCCCCGCTCACTGCTCGGCCACACGAGGAGAAGCTTCTTCGCTCGCCCGCCCGAATCCACTTCCCCGCTGGCTCGCAGACACCGAAAACCCCAATGGCAGAACCGACTGACACACAGAGCCACGATTGGAATTCCCTCCCCGATGTTCTCTTGGAGCAGATCTGTAATCGTATGGACCTACTCAGCACCGTCCGTCTGGCTGCATGCTCGGTGTCTTTGTACCGTCTACTCGTCTGCAATCGGCCAGCTCTTTTCAAGACACCCTGCTTGCTGATGCCCGATCCTCGCAGGTGGCCCAGACACCGACTTGACGATCCTACGAAGGTTGTCGTGGTGCCCCTCGACATGCTACCACTACCCGTCCACCTGTCCTTCATGCGCGGCCACTACTGGGCGGGCATGAAGGCCAATTGGATCGTCCTCATCCACCAATCTGGTAGTCCATGGTGTCTCGTGGATATCTACACCCAGCGAGAGATCACCCTTCCATTGTTGGATACCGCCGCCATCGAGCCTCGCAGCCCGCCAGACACTCCTGCCTACTACGCACGAGACGCATCAAGCTTTTGTCTCGACCTCTGTTTGCTGAAAGTTGTAATCTGCGAAGTGCCCACACCATCAGAAGACTACATGGATTACAAGCTCATTGCCTTGTTCAACATGGGATAGTCTATCTAGAATCCGGTCACCATACATGGTTATGGCTCATCGTTAATCCTGTTGAGGCAACATTTCTGGCTGATCCTATAGTGCACGATGGCATCGTTTACGCGGTCGACGCACAGATTGGCTGCCTATACTGGTGGAATCTATCGTCGTGTAATTGTTCTATCTCATCTCATCTTTACCTTATGAATACGACTGCCTGTTCATTGTTACAAATTTAGAATAGATAGTATGTCTATAACCACATCATTGCTATATGTTCCTCTCATTTCCTAGATTTTTATGACCACACATGTTATTGTTAGAGTTGATATGAGAACAATTTGCATCTAATGATTGTTAGAATAGATATTATGAGCATAACATCATGATTGCTATATGTTACTCTCATTTCCAAGATTTTTATAACAACACATGTTATTGCTTAGAGTTGATATGAGAACAGTAGTAGTAAGTGCTATGGTAGAATATGAGTAGGCTCTGTCATAGTTGTTTTCCTCTCATTGTTACATGATGTTTGAACAATGACATATTGCTAGAATATGAAAGCCATTGGCTTATTTTTTTAACTTGGGGTATGATTATGACCACGGCATTGCAATTCCCTGTCTATGATGTGTGTCACTGTTATAATAATCTTAATTCCACACATACTCTGAACATGATTGTTTATTTTTGTCCTTTTGGTCTCCAATTTGAATTGTTGCAGCAGACGCAAATGCGGTGGCCTTCATGCTTCCAGGACCTGGAATCATACCAGCTGATGGGTGGTGGTTTATCGCTCGTTCCGCCGACGGCGGTCATTTGATGCTCATTCGCACGTACCAAATTGACCAAACCATTACATCAAACCACATGCAGTATAATGCCTGGGGCGTTCGTGACATTGATGGCTATGGCTGCTTCGTGTTCGAGAAATATCCCAGCTCCGTTGGGCCAGGCGTATTCAACTGGAGGCGGATTTACAGCCACCGCAACCACTCCATGTTCCTCGGGCTCAATTATCTGATCATCCAACCAATCACCGATCATATCACTGGCGATGATTACCGTGCTATGCAACTTCCATTAGCCAGGGGGGACTGTGTTTACACATCATACCATGGGTTTCATAATCACCATATCCAGAGATTCGTCGACACAGCTTGTTGCCAGATAATCTTCAGTGTGTGAAAGGCATCAAGCTTCCATGCGATGGATTGCTTTTGCAAACCCGACATGCGGCGATGTGGTTCATGCCAACAACAAATATGCACAACTTGATTCGTACTGATATCTAGACTGAGCCATGTATTATGCCGCTGTAGCACGACCCTCTTTTGTTGGATATTATGTACTGTTGTTAGTTTGAAGCACTCCTCTGATTTGAAGGATAGATACCTTTCTGGGATCAAGTGCATCCTAACTCACCTGCGCAGGATGTACTGATAATGATGATGGAGATGCTGTGCAGAAGCCATATATATAGATCAATTAGACTTCAAGTGCGTACTTGTTAGTTAAACCTTTGGTTAAAATGTGACACTAAATACGACTAGTAAGTGTAGTGCAGTAGCAGTACTAGTATACGTCGGTCAAATTATTCATCATGTCCACACATTGAATTGACGTGGCAACACGTTGCGCGTGAGGTGACACAAGAATCCCGACGGCGTGTTCGGGTATTCTGGACTTCAGATTTGGAGTACCACTTATCTGTCGAAATCTTTCATCATTCACTTAAAACAGTCGATTGATCATACATTGAGTACCATATAACTGGAATTAACCGATGCAAGTCGAAGAAGGATTGGCCGGTGCTGCCGGCTGGCGTCAAGTTCGATCCCACGGATCAGGAGCTGATCGAGCACCTTGAGGCCAAAGTGAGTGCTGACAGCGCGAGATCTCACCCTCTCATCGATTTGTTCATACCAACCATGGACAGCGAGCACGGCATATGCTACACCCATCTTGAGAAACTTCCAGGTAAGACACCGATCGGCCGTCTACTTGCACAAACATATTCCTTTGTTTATAGCTCTATTTTTCTTTTTAGACGCAGACCTGGTGAAGCAATTACAATTTGACAGTTAATAAAAAGTGAAACAAGTGACTGCAACATGCCAAAGATGTTATGAAAATGCCAACTCCGTACACTAAAACCTGTATTCGACAATACTGCAGGTATCACACTGAGTGGCCTAAGCAAGCATTTATTCCAGCGCAATTCTAGGGCGTTCAAAAGGGGCATGTGGACGCGTCGCAAGATACAGTCGGAGTGCGGCATGCATGCGATGTGGCACAACACCGGCAATACCTTGCCGGCGATGATCAACGGCCGGCAGATGGGCAGCAAAAAGGTTCTGGTGCTGCACACCAACAAGAACTTCGACCAGTAGAGGACCAACTGGGTGATGCACCAGTACCACCTCGAGGACCTGGAGCAAGAGAAGGAGCGGGAGCTGGTCCTCTGCAAGATTTTCTACCAGATGAACACTAGGGCCAGGAGTAAAAAGATTATAAGTTAGTTTGGTATTGGTACTTGTACTACCTTGTCGTCCGCAAGTTGGTATTGTTGTTAACGATCTTTTGGTATGAACTTGGCATTTTCTTCCAACCATCATGCCGAGGGTCGACGTGGATATAAAGCTGAATCATTTGTTTTGAAACAAATTTTCAGGCACCTGATTTTTATTTGATGGGTAGCATAAGCACCTGCCGTTCGAATTCCCAGTTCTCCAAATTTTTGGAAACAAGTGCATGCACTTATTATCACGATGAAAAAACAATATCCCTGCTGCATCCCAGTTATTAGTCTGTACTTGCAGAATTCTCTCGTTTATTGAGCACGTATATTGGTTTTTTAGGTCGAGCAAGTTTCAACTGGGTTGTAGACTACCCAGGCTTGGTTTTTTTTAACAGGCCCAGCCCATGACGACAACGGGGCACAAAGATCCAGCAGGTATGTACTGGCCTCTGGCCCGCCAGCGTTAGTTATATTTTGTCTTACAACATCCGCAGACAGTTTTTTACTGAATCAAACACACAGCCCAGTTCTATTTTCCTCTTGAAACGCATGTCCTACATCCGTTTTCTAATCTCTACCTATAGTTTTACTAGTTCATATACACGCATCATTATATTGAAAATACATAAAATTCCCTTTTCATATTTACATCCTTATTCTTGTTGTTGTTTTCCCTCCTAGCGCTAATTTTTTTACCACTAGTTATCCCTTAAACCAACTCAATTGTCCCACGTCTTATTTGCTTACAAAAACAAAACGATTTTTTGGCAAATCAATAAGTTCTTAAAAAATGTTTATCATTTCGGGATTATAAAAGTTCGGACTCCACCAAAATATGCAAAATAAGGTTGAACTTTTTGACCATGGTCCTGGGCAGAAAATGGGCTGTAATAAATTACTTAAGAATTAGCAAATGGGCTGCAAATTATTAAAAAAATAGCAAATGGGCTCTTTGTTTTCTGCCACAGATTTGGAGGCTGACTTGTGGGCCTACTAAGTTCATGCGTACACAAGGTTTCTAAAAAAAGAAACTTAGTCAACAATCGACTCTACCAGCGTTAGACCGTTAGATGTCAATCTAACGGCAATCGTGCTTCTTCAGTCTCTGATCTTCCTGCCCCAGCCACCCAAACCAGCGCCGTCGAAACCGCCTGCTCCCGCCTCCCATGGCCGGCTGTGCTGCCGGGCAGGCCTCACGGCCCCATCATATACTCGCATCCCTGGACTGTCTATCCCTCTATCCACCCACACCTCCTGTTATTTTCGGCGATGGCAGCCGAACCAGTCAACCCTCGTACTCTCCACCATGTGAGCAGCCACTACCGTGTCTTCCCCGGCTCCGTGTCGTTCCCTTCGTAGGCCTCGCCGTCGTCCACCGCCGTGGTGCACTCGGCGCGGCGTGGTCAACATGGTCAACGGACGACATCCATCGGAAATGGACTGTACGTGGAGAGGCTGACAGCTGGGTCCACGGCCGCACACATGGAAATGCCTCCTTATTACGCGCAAAATAATGATTCCTCCACCTGACATCTTAGACCCGCCAGAAGGGCCTCTGTATTTCGCCAAAAAACGTTCCCTCTGCTTACAGGTCGGACCCACCAACTATATCTTCGCACGCAAGGAAGTGCCTCCTTATTGCGCACAACAAAATGAATACCCCCCTGCCTGCTGGGACCCACCACAGTGGGAGGCTGACTTGTGGGCCAACTAAGTTGACGGGGACGCAGGGCTTTGTCAACTTATAGTCAATATATGAACGATTCTAGCTCCAGTGACCGTACGATGTCCATCCAACGGTGGTAGTGCTTCTTCAACCTCTAGTCTTCTTGCTCCAGCCACCCAAACTAGTGCCGGTCGTGCTGCGTGCTCCTACTTCCCGTGGCCGGCTGTGATGCCGTGGAGGCCTCACCGCCCCCTACTACTCCCACCGCTGGCCAGGCCCTGCGGCGTTGGCAGCCTCATACCGCAGCCGAACCAGTGAACCCTCGTACTCCTCTCCGCGTGGGCATCCACTGCCGCGTCTTCCCCGGCTCCGCGTCTTCCCCTTCCTAGGCCTCACCGTCGTCCACCGCCCTGGTGCTCTCGGCGCGGCGTGGTCAACGTGGTCAAGGAACGACTTCCATCAGAAGAGTACTGTATGTGGAGAGGCTGACAGCTGGGTCCACGGCCGCAGCAAGGAAGTGCCTCCTTATTACGCGGAAAATAATGATTCCTCCACCTGACAGCGGGGACCCACCGAACGGGCCACCGTATTTCATGAAAAAAATGTTTCCACCCTGACTGCTGGGACCAACCAGCTACATCATCGCACGCAAGGAAGTGCGTCCATATTACAGGCAAAAAAATGATTCGCCCCCCCTGACTGTTGGGACCCACCAGCTACATCTTCACACGCAAGGAAGTGCCTGACAGTCGGGACCCACCCGGTCGAAGCGTACGTAGCGTTGTCATTCTGGTCGCGAACGTGTACGTACAAACTGGTCGATCGGTCTGTCTGCAGGCTGCAGTGATGAACCCTGGCCGTGCAAGGAAGGGCACGTGTCGTAGTAGAGGCGCGCACGTAGCATGTACACATACGTACAACGGCCAGGGTGCAAGAAAGAAAATACAGCCACGTACGTACATACGGGCGGGGTCTCGAACGCCTACTCATGCATACGTATGGCCAGGGCTCGTGTACATGGCTGGGTCGGAACGGAGAAACTGCGTCGTCGTCGTGTTCATGGGGAGGCAACAGAATGCATCGTGTTCGTCGGGAGGCAACGGAACGTGTGGGAGCCAACCGGCTTGGACGGAACAACTGATGGAAACGAGGCCTGGCGTACCGCAGAACGGAGGAAACGGCCTTCTGTTCAACCGGCCACGTTCGAAACGGGATCCTGTTCATCAGGAGGGGTCTGGCGTACCACAAAACGGAGGAAACGGGCCTCCTACGGTCGAAACGGGGTCATGTTGATTGGGAGGGGTGTGGCGTACTGCAAAACGGAGGAAACAGACTTGTGTTGGAGCGCTACGGTCGAAACGGGGGTCCTGTTCATCGGGAGGGGTGTGGCGTACCGCAAAACGGGACTCCACGGGATACTGTTCATCTCCACTGTCGACCCCCTCCAGCCTCCATGGGCTACTGTTCATCCACCGTCGACCTCCTCCAGCCTCCACCTGCGACTGTTCATCCATGGGCTCCTGTTCATCCAGCCTCCACCGCGCGCTACTCCACCGGCTACTGTTCAACCAGCCCTCTCCACGGGCTCCTGTTCAACCACCCCTCCACGGGCTACTGTTCATCCAGCCCTCCACCATCTTCTGTTCATGTAGCCCTCCACGGGGTCGTCCTGTTCATCCAGCCCTCCACGGGGTCCTGTTCATCCAGCCCCAACCGGCTCGATCGATCGGGGTCCTGTTCATCCAGAGGCAACACCATGGGGTCCTGTTCATCCACCCCCACCGGGAACTGTTCATCCAAACCCCCCAGCAATGCTCACTGTTCATCTAGAGGCAGCATCGATCGGCTTCAGTTAGCAGCAGTAGCAAAGGAATCGCTCGATCGGGTTCAGTTAACAGCCATCGATCGATCGCTCGGGTTCAGTAACGCATAGCCTGAAGTGCAATCGCTCGGGTTCAGTAGGCGAACGCCTCGCTCGGGTTCAGTTAGAGCCCAACGCCTCACGCCCACGCGCGCGTGTGTACGAGAGAAACGCGCAAACCTCCGTGCATCGCTCGGCCCCGACCACCCACCATAACCAGGAACACCCCGATATTTTCCTCGCCCTCGCTTCTACCACGGTTTTTCCGTCATGGACGGCCCAAAGAATGTCATACAGCTGCGTCTCCGGCCCGCCCAGGACGAAAAGCCCATTTTCTGTCATGATTTTTTGTCATATAAGTAGGAGCCCACCACATCTATGATGATACCGTTTTTTTTTAAATTATCATCATAGAAGTGTCATAAGTATGACATAATTTTTTTTCGTTCGGCCCAAAATGTCACGGATGTGTCTTTTTTTGTAGTGAATGGATCAGTCTGATCCATAAAATCAACATCCTGTGCAAAAAAAATTATTTCAGGACGACTACAACTTGTTGTAAATAGAAGCCGAGCACGTTTACAAGCCCATTTGTCCACCTGAAACTTCTTTTTTTGCTGTTCAACATGTCCTTCTCTGAGAAATCTCTCGCGGTAACACTTAAGCCTCATGGACAATAGTAACCTCACGTTCAACAGGAAGAATGTGACAAAGCTTCTGTTTGCCTGGTTGGATGCATATCCTTCCATCGTTATTGTCCTCAAACGAATGTCATGAGAACTGAGAAAATCCAGGTGCTTATTACGCCACCGATTGGTTATACGTTTTTCTCCATGTGGTCGCAGTACCTAAGTAGACATAAAGATTAAAAACAGTTAAGGTCTGAAAAAAGAGTATGTTGAAAGAGCGACAGTTGAACGGTTAATTCTAGTACAATATATACGGGCTTTCAATGTGCATGAAATCATCACCTCTATATATAAATTCTCCAGAGATCGAAAGCATCGCAGCAAGCCAATAATTATGTTCAGATCAAAACTAGACATTCCGATATATAAGATCTTGACAGAATCCAGCAGCATTGATAGGCTATCCATATACGAATTCTTCATTGAGCATATAACATAATATTAGTACCCAAAGTGTACTCCAAGATGATATAAAACTTATGCGCACAAATGAAAAATGCAGCTTATGATTACAAATGTGTAGATGATAATATACTGTACCTGAAAAAGTGAGGAGCCAAACACCAACTTCCTGTGATCATTAAACGGATCATGAATTACACCCAAGGTCTCCAGTTTGGTTGTAGAGACGACAGTTATTTGCGAAGGTTCATAACAATTATCAAGGATCAACCTTTGAAGTGAAGGGGCATCTTCGATGATGAGCTGCTGTCCTTCAAAAAAAATTCCAATGCTTTTAAGGTGAGGCGACTTTCTTTTGGAGACAACTAATAGGGATTTCTATTCCCAAAACAATCAGCAAGCGCTCCAGGGCAGGGCAACTGGAGTGGATGATGCTGTGTTGTGAGGCCTCCGACAGATAAACCACCACAAGAGAAAGTTTTTTTAGGAGTGGGAGTCGAAGCATTTGTACCAGATCGTCTGGTAGATGGCACCGGGCGAAGGTGGCGGTGTGGAGGGAGGAGGAAAACCGTGAGATTGACAACGGTGGTGTGGGCACGAATTCTTGGTGTGTTCGTGGTATGAAACTTTCACGGTAATGGTAGAACTCAAAGTGCTGGAGTTTTCCGAATTTAGGGGATGTCAGCCAAGCGTCCACCGTGCCGGGTATGGACAGCAGGTAGCGTGTCCGGATGCAGAGGTGTTGAACGGGGCCTTGCTGGTGAGAGGAGACGATGGCTCTCAGGAGATCAAATTCAGGAAGGACAGATATCTGACGACAGTCGAGATTGAGGGACGCGGTGCACCATAGAGGGCGCCACCGAGTTGAGAGGACTTGTGTGCGGCAGCAATCCTTGGTGGGGAGAAGCGAGATGATCTCCTCAAGGATGACGTCCGGGAGATCAGTGATGCGGTCCATCGAAGATTCTACCGGTTCCTCAGATTCGGGTGGGGGGCTCGCCGCTTCTCCCCGCGCTGCCGGGTGCAGGATCTACAACCGGCGTCGCCACTGGTGGGAGCCTCATCTTCTTGGCGCTGGGGCCAGCCGACTCCATTTTCCTTGTGGGCGTCGCGCCGAGCTCACAGGTTTGAGCAGAGTAGCCAGAGACGAGCCTAGTGGCAGTGCGAGTGGGGAAGGAGGGCTGGGGTTTTCTATAGGAGTGGAAGAAGAGGAGCAGGCATTTTCTGTACGAGTGAGGAAGATGGTGAGCGGGGGTTTTCTGGACGAGTGAGGAAGATGGGGAGCGGGGGGAATTGGGGGGAGACGGAAGTGGGAGAGCGAGTTGGAGTATAAGTGGAAGCGAGGAGGAAGGAGGGTTTTTCTGGGATCACCCCCTCTTCAAGAAATATGGGCTTCTCCTCGCAAAAAACAAAAACAAATGGGCTTTAAGATGGGTAGGCTTTTGTATCGGCCCAGTCGGCTGCCCGTGTTTCGTACTGGAGGGCCTTGTGCTAGAGGTAGCCCAAGACACTCTCCAGCTTATTGCCCATTCAAAAGAAAAAAAGAGACGTCTCCAGCTTATGGCTACTCATCGGTAACCTTTTTCAACTTGGCATCCACCAAATTATAGGATGCGGTACTGGATGCAGACACTCACACTGGTCGCGTAGCGCGGCAAAGTGAGGTGTCAAATAACAGGCCCACAATATACTTACTAGATTGTGAAGGTTCACAGGCTAGTCAACATTCACATTAAACTAAGCTTCAGAAGATACGGTATGCATACTAATATTCAGAAGAACAAAAGTTCAGCATGTTTATGCATCTCAATGATTCACCATACTATAACCAATACAATGCTGTGAGAAGGTGTGGAAATAAAGAAAATCGGTCGATGCTTCTCTAAGCAAAGGGCCTCCCTGCGCACGCATTAATTTCCTGGGCATGCTTGTTTCTTCTCAATGTTGCGAGCACTTTGAGCATGTTGGCAACTCCACAGCTAGCTAGCTGCCTCATCTTGCAATTGATGCTGACACATTTGCAACAAACACATGAGGCAATAGAGATGACTCAACATGAGTCCATATTGTGCAGTTCCCCTGAAATCATCTTCATTGTCCTGAATCTGAAAAGATAGGAAAACAATAGCTATACTTAAACGGTGTTGCAAAATAGTAGCACATATCAATAGCTCGGCATGACAAAACATGATCATCTGGACGAAGGGGATACTGACCTGCCTGAGGAAGATTATATATAATTTCATAAGTCCTTGGTTGATTTCCACCTTCGGCTGCACTGCTTGTTTGCTCCTCCACACATGACAGGATCGTTCTGCACTGCAATCAGCAAGTCAACGAACGAATAAGCTTATTTCATCTTGCGGTGGTCATTATACCTAGTTATGAATGTAGGAATACCTGGAGCACCATGAGGTTAGCTGACAGCAGGTAGATGCATCCATATAAATTTTGTGCGGTGCTACCAAAATTGAGGTTTGTATCCCTTCCCGTTATGAGAATTCTTCTTGAAGTTGGTAGAATGTGACAGCTTGTTCTTTGCATCAAACTTGCCTTTCCCCTGAGATTTGTTCTTGTTGTTTTGGGGCTGGTTGGGCTGGAAGTTCTTCTCGTGTACTATGTGGGCACTAGAAGCTCCCTCAGCGACCCGAGCACGTGTGTCTTTTGCTCTCGCCTTCTCTTCAAAATCAAGAGTGCTAACGAGATCTGAAACGGAAAACTCATGTCTCTTGTTTTTCAGAGAAGTAGCAAAATCGTTCCACGAAGGTGGAAGCTTGGCAATGATGGTCCCAGCAACAAATTTGTCCGGCAACACACACTTAAAATACTCAAGTTCCTTAGCGAGTGACTGTATCTCATGAGTCTGCTGAACAACGGAGCGCTCATCAGTCATCTTGTAGTCACAGAATTGCTCCATGACGTACAATTCGTTGCCAGTGCCCGAGGCCCCAAACGTGGCCTCGAGCGCAGCCCACATGTCTTTGCCGCTGTCAAACGAGATATATGAATCCACAATGGAATCGTCAAGAACACTCAGCAGGCCGGCTTTGAAGAGGGTATCCATGTTCTCAAAAGCTTCCTGCTGTGTAGGATTAAGATCGCCCTCAGGCTTACCCTTAGTGGCGTCATAGCAGTACATGATCTGAAACCAATATACTGCTCTTGTGCGCCACCTTTTATATTGCACCCCCTTAAAAGTAGGCGGCTTCAAAAGTGCAGCAAAACCACTCGGAGTAAATTGCCTATAATCAGGTTTTTGGATTGGATTGTTGAATATATGAGAAATTTACTATGAGATTTAATCTGAATCAACAGTAAATAGATCATGACGACAATTGCAAAGATCAAAGTAATGATGCAGACTAAACCAGGAGGACAGAATCACATACTGTACAGCGGGAGCAGAACCGTTGTGGTTGATGTTGTCACTCATGTCGTTGATGAAGATGTTACCGAGGTCGGGGAAGAAGGTTGTCGTTGTGGAAGTCGTCGCTGGCAGCATTCACAGGAGTGTGCTCCCCAAAATCCTGATCACCCCTCTCCCGTACAGGATCACGAAATGCGGGGTTCGGAGGACTGCTGTCCCTTCTCGCGGTGCACGCCAGAAGGAGGGCTGGAGAAGAATTGTGTGGCGGCGCTAAGACCAGGAACGGTGCGAAACCATATGATACAGCGGCCGCTAGGGTAGATCCTGTCAGGTCAGTCGTGCGAGTAAGACCAAGTATAATAGTAGGCCTTTGGCCCAAACCCCACGTCCAAGTCAAAATAGCCCCACTATCCAAAAGAATCAGAAACGGCTGTGTAATTAAGGTGTCCGTTAATTATTAATTAATGATTTAATAAAATTTTCGACCAACAAAAATATAGACCACATGGATAGCTTTTGTCCTTGGACAGGCTCATTGCCGAAGAGCGCGCGTGTAGGTTTCCTATTATCATGCTCATGCAAATGCTAGAATAGATAACATTATAAGTGGTGCAACTCACACTCACCTAGCAGTATGGGACTAAACTTTAGTCCCACTCACACAACACTTAGAGCATGGTTAATAGTATAGCCAACATCCGGCTATATGAAGTTGACACATCATATAGAACCAACCTAATAGCCTGCCAGTACAATAGTTAGTCCCTTTAGTATAGTGCCCTCGGTCGGCGCGCCGCTTCAACGGCGGAAGCAGTGAGAGGTCGTGTCGCCCTGACTTGCCATCAATGTGGAGCGGCGGGCTCAGCTGGCGCCGGGCGAGAAGCGCGCACGGGAGGGGGGGGTTGGTGGGCCAAGAAGGTGAGAAGCCAACTTGGGATCGGTCCGGACGGGGAAATATCATGTGCTCCCATACTCACTAGTTTCATCCATATGACACTAGTCTATGTTACTACTCCCTCCTTTCTGGTGTATAGGGCTTATCTCAAAATCTTTGTTTTTCCATTTTATAAGGATCAATTTGGTTGTTCCCCATCACAAGTTTAGATTTCAAGGTGCATTAAATAATTGCATGCAAGTATTAAGAGAAAATTGACCAATGCATGTACTTTATGCATGCATGCATTGCAATTAATACAATGGTAAACATAAATTTTTGAGGAAAACAAGAGCATTAATTGGGTGATTTTGCAAATTATAAAAAATATTCCACCACTCATCATCTACCTTGGTTGGTGAGATTTTCGAATTGAGCCCAATAAACCAGAAAGGAGGGAGCCCTATAAACCGTAAAGGAGGGAGTAGTACAGTAATGTTATGATGGCTTCATTTATTACCTTGTAGACTCATCTTGTCTTGGGAAACGCTATGTTACAGTAACATATTATGTTACAATTTCTTTTCTCATTAACTACTTGCCACATGAGCAAAATTTTCTTGGAGTGCGCTAAGTGACTCCCACTATAACTAGCCGTACAAAGTGTGGGCTATGTAGAGGGCGTAATAAGCAAACTTCTCATCATTCTGCGAGTTGACATGACACATCAAAGTAGTAGTTTTTTTTAAAATGTACATCAAAGTACCAGTGTAGTAGTCTCCAAAAAGGGCCGACCATGTCCATGGCTACCATCCCATCCCGTGCTCCGTCATTGAGTATGTGCACGATTCACGTGCCATTCAAGAAAAAAACTGTGTGCGTTCCATTGAAGAAAAAAATTAAAAACAAACATGCCACCGCGTTATGGTCGAATTTTGATTCGTCCATGCGTGGTTCCCGACCCTCCACTAAGTGAACAACTACCAAACGCGTCAAATTATCACGTGAGATGCCTCTTCATCCAGAAATGAGCTCCACCGTGTACACGCGCGCGTGTGTTAGGGAATGAGGCACAAAGTACGTGGGTCCGTGCGTGCAATTTTTCTCTTCATGCACGTACTCCTTTTTTTTGGGTGATTCGTGCACGTACTTGGCCTATGTTGGTGACCGTTGGTGAGTCTCACTTATCTCTACATCTGCATCTACGTCTACACTGCATCTACATCTACATCTACATATACCTCTACTATAGTACAGCAAATTTTAAACATGAGACCAGCCATTTTCTTGCATGACACGACCAGCCCGTATTGCTTCTTGCTCTTCGTCTCTCTCAAAGTGCGTCCGGCAGGCGATTTTGCCGTCGATTGAGGTCGGTTCGCTCACACTCGGTCCCACATGTTAAAAATCTAAAAAGAATACTCTGACCAACGGACCATTGAAAGAAGTATTTTTTTTTCACCCTCAAATGTAAGTTGATGGACAAATAACCCCCCCAAGTCAATTTCGGTATGATTTTTACCCTCAAATATCTAAAACTGGGTATATCACCCCCTTGAGCGGTTTTAGTGTTCACATGTTAGAGTTTAGGTGGTTTTGATTGTTGACTAGGAATTGACTAATTATTTACACTAATGAAATGGCAACAACGCCGTCGGAAGCCGCGGATGTCGTCGGAGATGTACCCAATGGACCCCGATCTTCCCTACGAGGAGAGGAGATCATGCGGGTGCCTTTCAAGCTCAAGGGGTCGTCGGCCTACCTCGTCGGCTCGTCGCCCGCCTCATAGTGGGAGTAACTTAGGTAGTAACATAGCGCACTCCAAGAAAATTTTGCTTATGTGGCATGTAGTTAATGAGGAGAGATATCTTTAGAGTACTACCTCCGTCCTGGTTTATTAGTCCCCTTTGTAATTTGTGCTAAATTTTGACCAAAGATTTAACTGACAAAATATTAGTGCATGTCAACAAAAATTGTATCATTGGATTCGTATTTGAACATAGTCTCCAATGATATAATTTTTTGGTGATATGCATAAACATTTTGTTAGTTAAATTTATGGTCAAAATTTGGCACAAATTACAATGGGGACAAATAAACCAGGATGGAGGTAGTAACATAGTAATATGTTACAGTATAAGTAACTCCCCACTATGACCAGCCTTGGCCTCTCCAAGTGCTCCACCATGTATAGCTGCTAAGCCTGCCACGTAGGCATAAAATATGATGTGGCAAGTTAATTAAGCAGAGAGAGACTAGTTTGGTGACCCTAGGAAGAAACGGTGGAAAGACAGTTTTGAGTCTATAGCTAATTAAATGAAGCAAGCTTAGCAACAGCAAACTAAGCACCTATGCATTGGAGACTTGAGTTGCTAAGCCATTTAACGCACTTAGCACCTCATCTAAGCACATTTGCATTGGAAGAGGTCTTAATTCCATACGGTATCATAATATGATACTCAACTCTCTCTTTCTTCATTTAATTCTACGCCACCTCATCAAATTTGCCTACTACTAGTTGGCATGCATGATACTACTTATAATACTCCCATTACAACCAGCCTGGTAGAATTAAAATACCTAATCTAAATGGTCACCGCCCGATCTCTTTGTCCTCCTCTAGCATCTGACAGAAGAAGAATCGTGCAAGACACCGGCTGTAATCGTCGGCGTCGCCTCGGCGTTGGCCTCCATGGGATATAATCGACGGCGGCCTCCCGTGTTCTATCTCTCCTCGATGATGGCGGTGGGCGGGGTGTGCTGCCCGTCACCTCGTCGACATCCGCGTAGCCGCATCACCTCATCGACATCCGCGGCGGCTTCTTTCTCTGCCTGCATGTCACGGCTACGAGCCCGTCGACGGCGGATGGCGCAGTCGCAGACACTGGAGGCGATGTACGACGCGGTGGCGTCGAGGGCAGCGACGATGCCCGTATCGCCGTGCTCCCCGACAAGCCGGCGTGGAGCAAGTCGGCACTCTTCCTCGAGCTGTATTGGAGAGGCCAGCTGCGGAACCACGTGCTGGCTTAGTGCGGCAACTGCCTCCAACGGGCTAGGCGAGGTAGGTGGAGAAGTGAGCTGCCGGGCTCGGCGGGCCACCCAGACGGCTTTTACGCCAGAGAACTGCTCTTCCTGCTCGTCGGATGCCGCCGAAAGAGTGGAAAAAATTGTGGAAGGAGGAGCTTGGCCGGCGTCCTGCTCCTGAACGGGCGTCTGTGGCCGGAGTTGGTTTCTCGCATTCCACGCGGTTTTAAATGTAGGTTTTTGAATACGGCGAGGAGGCGGGTACAGCTGGGAATGCAGCGGGCGGCGCCCTGGGTCGGCGCGCCGCTTCAAATGGTGGACGCAGTGAGAGGTCACGTCCGCCCTGACCCCCTTGACGGTGTACGTCACCTTGTGTCCAGATCTGAGATGCCACATGTACTAGATGAATGACTCCAAGATCGACCACCGTGATGCAAGAGGTGCGAGCCGAGGAACATTGTTGGAGACACCCCCCTCAGACTAGCCACAATGGGTAGTAACATAGACTAGTAACATGCTCAAGTTACTAGTCTATTTTACTACCTCTATAGTAACATATATGTGGTAACATGCAACACTTCATTTATTAGGCTATAGACACATCTTTCCTTGATATGTGTGATGTTACTACTTTGTCTAGACATGTGTGGTGTTACTACCTATGTTACTCCCACTATGGGTAGTCTCAGTGTGTGCTTCTCGTCATTCTGCGAGTTGATGGGACACATCAAAGTTAATACGTAGTATTTAGTACTCTCTCCAAAAAGGGCCGACCATGTCCATGGCTACCATCCCGTGCTCGGTCATTGAGTACGTGCACTATTCACATGCCATCGAGGAGGAAAAATATTGCGAAGCACTAGGTGCCATCGTAGTGCATGACTCACTTACGCACTGCTTATCTCCATTTTCTTGCATGACACGTGCACCTTGATGCTAGATGTCCCGCGTGTTGGCAAAAGGATGAACAAAGCTCATGTCAAAAAAAAGTGGAAGAACATAGATTCCCGACGACCGAGAAGGAGCAAGGAACCTCGTGGTGGAGCTTCTACACTCATAATATTTTATATTATTCAGCGATATAAAATCAATCAATCATCTCCATAGTAGACCGGAAGAGTACGAAACACGGCAACCCAGTGTAGTAATACATGGCTAACCTGTGCTATCACCATATTTCTTGGCCTCCATGGGACACCTAGCTCTAGTAATCCAGCATCCCGTATCACTTCTCGCTCCTCATCTCTCTCAAAGTGCGGCGGGCTGGCGTTTTTGCCATGTATTGAGGTCGGTTAACTCATCACATGTTACCGACTCTTGGGTGGGATAGTTTTTTTTGGTGGGTTTGGGGCAACTTGCTCCAATTTAACCCTCATGTTTGGATATTTTAGGGCTATTTGTGCCCCAACTAGCTCAAACTAACTCTAACCCATGGATCCAAACAGGGCCAAAGTTAGTCTCAGAAAACGCATTAAGCCCTATATACATGGACAGACGGAGTACATGATACTAGCAAACGCTCACCAGTAGTAGTAGTTCATAGGTTGGTTTCGATTTTTGATTCAGTTGCTGTGCTGCTACCGTCCAATATTCGCGTGTGGTTGTTTCTAGAATAAAAAAGGAGGTACCTCTACTTATGTTACTCCCACTATGCCTAGCCTAAGGTTAGTAGGTGACCTTGCGCTTGGCTCTTCGCCTCTTCCGGAAGTCGAACAATAATGATGGTACTACAGTAGGACTTCTAGCAATCTGACACCAAATGAACTGCTGCACGTCCACCGCTTGTAAGCAAAAGTTTCTCCTCGTGCTGCGAGCCATCGCGCATGCGTTGGCGAGGGAGAAGGCATAGTAAGCAAGCTTCTCATGGTTTTGCGAGTTTACGGGACACATCAAAGTTATTTAGTACGTACTCTCTCCAAAAAAGGGTTGACCATGTCATGGCTACTCCCCATCCCGTGCTCCAACATTGAGTACATGCACTATTCACGTGCCATCAAGGAGAAAAAATATTCCGTAGTAGGTGCCATCGAAGTGCACGACTCACTTACGCATTGCTTATCTGATTATCTCCATTTTCTTGCATGACACATGCACCTTGATGCTAGATGTCTCGCGTGTTGGCAAAAGGATGAACAAAGCTCACGTAAAAAAAAGAGTTGAAGAACATAGATTCCCAATGACCGAGAAGAAGCATGGAACCTCGCGGTGGAACGTCTGCAAGGAACCTTGCATGTTTTCCCCTGTTTTTTGCCGCCTGCCCACCTATAAACAAATAAAAGAACATGAACTCTTCGCTAACCACTAGAGACGATACATCAGGATGCTAAGTTGAAGATGTTTTATAGTTTATATTGATAACCACGCAAGAAGCCACGCATGTAAAGGACGCATGCAGCCACGCATGTACACACGCCAATGCACTAACTCATGCCGATCCAACTCATGCACATACGCGCACAACATGGAGCACTGATAACCCACAAGTATATGGGATCGCAACAGTTTTCGAGGGTAGAGTATTCAACCCAAATTTATTGATTCGACACAAGGGGGGCCAAAGAATATTCTCAAGTATTAGCAGCTGAGTTGTCAATTCAACCACACCTGGAAGACTAAATATCAGCAGAAAAATATTTAGTAGCAAAGTAGTATGGAAGTAACGGTAACGGTAGCAAAGTAACAGTAGAAGTTTTGTACTAATCGTAACAATGGCAACGGAAAAGTAACTAAGCAAAGATCAGTATGTGAAAAGCTCGTAGGAAATGGATCAGTGATGGATAATTATGTCAGATGCGATTCCTCTTGCAACAGTTATAACATAGGGTGACACAGAACTAGCTCCAGTTCATCAATGTAATGTAGGCATGTATTCCGAATATAGTCATACGTGCTTATGGAAAAGAACTTGCATGACATCTTTTGTCCTACCCTCCCGTGGCAGCGGGGTCCTATTGGAAACTAAGGGATATTAAGGCCTCCTTTTAATAGAGTACCGGACCAAAGCATTAACACTTAGGGAATACATGAACTCCTCAAACTACGGTCATCACCAGGAGTGGTCCCGATTATTGTCACTTCGGGGTTGCCGGACCATAACACATAGTAGGTGACTATTGACTTGGAAGATAGGATCAAGAACTCAGATATATTCATGAAAACATAATAGGTTCAGATCTGAAATCATGGCACTCGGGCCCTAGTGACAAGCATTAAGCATAGCAAAGTCATAGCAACATCAATCTTAGAACATAATGGATACTAGGGATCAAACCCTAACAAAACTAACTCGATGACATGGTAAATCTCATCCAACCCTGGTGTCTACTACACAACCTTCTTCTTGTAGACGTTGTTGGGCCTCCAAGTGCAGAGGTTTGTAGGACAGTAGCAAATTTCCCTCAAGTGGATGACCTAAGGTTTATCAATCCATGGGAGGCGTAGGATGAAGATGGTCTCTCTCAAGCAACCCTGCAACCAAATAACAAAGAGTCTCTTGTGTCCCCAATACGCCCAATACAATGGTAAATTGTATAGGTGCACTAGTTCGGCGAAGAGATGGTGATACAAGTGCAATATGGATGGTAGATATAGGTTTTTGTAATCTAAAAATATAAAAACAGCAAGGTAACTAATGGTAAAAGTGAGCACAAACGATATTGCAATGCTAGGTAACAAGGCCTAGGGTTCATACTTTCACTAGTGCAAGTTCTCTCAACAATAATAAGATAATTGGATCATATAACTATCCCTCAACATGCAACAAAGAGTCACTCCAAAGTCACTAATAGCGGAGAACAAACGAAGAGATTATGGTAGGGTACAAAACCACCTCAAAGTAATCCTTTCTGATCGATCTATTCAAGAGTCCGTAGTAAAATAACATGAAGCTATTCTTTCTGTTCAATCTATCCTAGAGTTTGTACTAGAATAACACCTTAAGACACAAATCAACCAAAACCCTAATGTCACCTAGATACTCCAATGTCACCTCAAGTATCCGTGGGTATGATTATACGATATGCATCACACAATCTCAGATTCATCTATTCAACCAACGCAAAGAACTTCAAAGAGTGCCCCAAAGTTTCTACCGGAGAGTCAAGACGAAAACGTGTGCCAACCCCTATGCATAAGTTCACGAGGTCACGGAACCCGCAAGTTGATCACCAAAACATACATCAAGTAGATCACGTGAATATCCCATTGTCACCACAGATAAGCACATGCAAGACATACATAAAGTGTTCTCAAATCCTTAAATACTCAATCCGATAAGATAACTTTAAAGGGAAAACTCAATCCATTACAAGAGAGTAGAGGGGGAGAAACATCATAAGATCCAACTATAATAGCAAAGCTCGCGATACATCAAGATCGTGCCAAATCAAGAACATGAGAGAGAGATCAAACACATAGCTATTGGTACATACCCTCAGCCCCGAGGGTGAACTACTCCCTCCTCGTCATGGAGGGCGCCGGGATGATGAAGATGGCCACTGGTGAGGGATCCCCCTCCAGCAGGGTGCCGGAACAGGGTCCTGATTGGTTTTTGGTGGCTGCAGAGGCTTGCGGCGGCGGAACTCCCGATCTAGGTTATGTTCTGGGGGTTTCTGTATATATAAGAGGTTTTCGCGTCGGGAACAAGTCAGGGGGCTCTCCGAGGCGGCCACGAGGTAGGGGGCGTGCCCAGGGGGGTAGGGCGCGCCCCCACCCTCGTGGGTGCCTCAGGACTCTTCTGGCCCATCTCCGATGCTCCGTGGGCTTCTTCTGGTCAGAAAATAAATTCCGTGAAATTTCAGGTCAATTGGACTCCGTTTGTTTTTCCTGTTCTCCATTACTCAAAAACAAGGAAAAAACAGAAACTGGCACTGGGCTCTGGGTTAATAGGTTAGTCCCAAAAATCATATAAAATAGCACATAAATGCATATAAAACATCCTAGATGGATAATATAATAGCATGGAACAAACAAAAATTACAGATACGTTGGAGACGTATCAAGCATCCCCAAGCTTAATTCCTACTCGTCCTCGAGTAGGTAAATGATAAAAACAAAAAAATTGATGTGGAATGCTACCTAACATAATTTTCAATGTAATTTTCTTTATTGTGGCAAGAATATTCAGATCCATAAGAATCAAGACAAAAGTTTAATATTGACATAAAAATAATAATTCTTCAAGCATACTAACCAAGCAATTATGTCTTCTCAAAATAACATAGCCAAAGAAAGCTCATCCCTACAAAATCATATAGTTTGGCCATGCTCCATCTTCGTCACACAAAATGCTCTCATCATGCACAACCCCGATGGCAAGCCAAGCAATTGTTTCATACTTTAGTATTCTCAAACTTTTTCAACTTTCACGCAATACATGAGTGTGAGCCATGGACATAGCACTATGGGTGGAATAGAATATGATGATGGGGGTTGTGTGGAGAATAAAAAAAAGGAGAAAGTTTCACATTGACGCGGCTAATCAACGGGCTATGGAGATGCCCATCAATTGATGTCAATGCAAGGAGTAGGGATTGTCATGCAACGGATGCACAAGAACTATAAATGTATGAAATCTCAACAAAAGAAACTAAGTGGGTGTGCATCCAACTTGCTTGCTCATGAAGACCTAGGGCATTTGAGGAAGCCCATTGTTGGAATATACAAGCCAAGTTCTATAATTAAAAATTCCCAATAGTATGTGAAAGTGACACTATAAGAGACTCTCTATCATGAAGATCATGGTGCTACTTTGAAGCACAAGTGTGGAAAAAGGATAGTAGCATTGTCCCTTTTATTTCTCTTTTTTTATTTGGCCTTTCTTTTTTTGGCCTTTCTTTTTTTCTTTTTTATTTGGCCTTTCTTTTTTTGGCCTTCCCTTTTTTTCCTTTTTTTTCGGGACAATGCTCTATTAATGATGATCATCACACTTCTATTTATTTACAACTCAAAGATTACAACTCGATACTAGAACAAAGTATGACTCTATATGAGTGCCTCCGGCGGTGTACCGGGATAGGCAATGAAACAAGAGTGACATGTATGAAATATTATGGATGGTGGCTTTGCCACAAATACGATGTCAACTACATGATCATGCAAGGCAATATGACAATGATGAAGCGTGTCATGATAAACGAAACAGTGGAAAGTTGCATGGCAATATATCTCGGAATGGCTATGGAAATGCCATAATAGGTAGGTATGGTGGCTGTTTTGAGGAAGATATAAGGAGGTTTATGTGTGATAGAGCGTATCATATCACGGGGGTTGGATGCACCGGTGAAGTTTGCTCCAACTCTCAAGGTGAGAAAGGGCAATGCACGGTACCGAAGAGGCTAGCAATGATGGAAGGATGAGAGTGCGTATAATCCATGGACTCAACATTAGTCATAAAGAACTCACATACTTATAGCAAAAATCTAGAAGTCATCAAAACCAAGCACTACGTGCATACTCCTAGGGGGATAGATTGGTAGGAAAAGATCATCGCTCGTCCCCGACCGCCACTCATAAGGAGGACACTCGAAGAAACACCTCATGCTTCAAATTTGTCACACAACGTTTACCATACGTGGATGCTACGGGACTTGCAAACTCCAACACAAGTATTTCTCAAATTCACAATTACTCAACTAGCATGACTCTAATATTACCACCTTCATATCTCAAAATAATCATCAAGTATCAAATTTCTCATAGTATTCAATGCACTTTATATGAAAGTTTTTATTGTATCCCTCTTGGATGCCCATCATATTAGGACTAAATTCATAACCAAAGCAAATTACCATGTTGTTTAAGACTCTCAAAATAATATAAGTGAAGCATGAGAGATCAATAACTTCTATAAAATAAAACCACCACCGTGCTCTAAAAAGATATAAGTGAAGCACTAGAGCAAACGACAAACTACTCCGAAAGATATAAGTGAAGATCAATGAGTAGTTGAATAATTATGTAACTATGTGAAGACTCTCTAACATTTAAGAATTTCAGATCTTGGTATTTTATTCAAACAGCAAGCAAAAAAATGACGCTCCAAGCAAAACACATATCATGTGGTGAATAAAAATATAGCTCCAAGTAAAGTTACCGATGAACGAAGACGAAAGAGGGGATGCCTTCCGGGGCATCCCCAAGCTTAGGCTCTTGGTTGTCCTTGAATATTACCTTGGGGTGCTTTGGGCATCCCCAATCTTAGGCTCTTGCCACTCCTTATTCCATAGTCCTTCAAATCTTTACCCAAAACTTGAAAACTTCACAACACAAAACTTAACAGAAAACTCGTAAGCTCCGTTAGTATAAGAAAATAAAACCACCACTTAGGTACTGTTGTGAACTCATTCTAAATTTATATTGGTGTAATATCTACTGTATTCCAACTTATCTATGGTTCATACCCTCCGATACTACTCATAGATTCATCAAAATAAGCAAACAACACAATGAAAACAGAATCTATGAAAAACAGAACAGTCTGTAGTAATCTGTATCAAACGTATACTTCTGGAACTCCAAAAATTCTGAAATAAATTAGTGGACCTGATAAATTTGTCTATTAATCATCTGAAAAAATAATCAACCTAAAAGCACTCTTCAGTAAAAAAAATGGCAGCTAATCTCGTGAGCGCTAAAGTTTCTATTTTTTACAGCAAGATCACAAAGACTTCACCCAAGTCTTCCCAAAGGTTCTAATTGGCACAAACACAAATTAAAACATAAAACCACATCTAAACAGAGGCTAGATGAATTATTTATTACTAAGCAGGAGCAAAAGGCAAGAATAAAATTGGGTTGCCTCCCAACAAGCGCTTACGTTTAACGCCCCTAGCTAGGCATGATGATTTCAATGATGCTCACATAAAAGATAAGAATTGAAACATAAAGAAAGCATCATGAAGAATATGACTAGCACATTTAAGCCTAACCCACTTCCAATGCATAGGGATTTTGTGAGCAAACAACTCATGGGAACAATAATCAACTAGCATAGGACGGCAAAACAAGCAGAACTTTAAAACTTTAAGCACATAGAGAGGAAACTTGATATTATTGCAATCCTACAAGCATATATTCCTCCCTCATAATAATTTTTAGTAGCATCATGAATGAATTCAACCATATAACCAGCACATAAAGCATTCTTTTCATGATCTACACGCATAGAAAATTTACTACTCTCCACATAAGCAAAATTCTTCTCATTCGGAATAGTGGGAGCAAACTCAATAAAATAACTATCATGTGAGGCATAATCCAATTGAAAATTAAAATCATGATGACAAGTTTCATGGTTATCATTATTATTTATAGCATACATGTCATCACAATAATCATCATAGATAGCTCTCATAATCAATTGGAACCTCTTCCGAAATAGTGGAATCATTACTAAATAAAGTCATGACCTCTCCAAATCCACTTTCATAATTATCACAATAGGATTCAACATCCTCCAAAATAGTGGGATCATTAATTCCTAAAGTTGACACTCTTCCAAACCCACTTTCATCAATATAATCATCATAAATAGGAGGCATGCTATCATCATAATAAATTTGCTCATCAAAACTTGGGGGACAAAACATATCATCTTCATCAAACATAGCATCCCCAAGCTTGTGGATTTGCATATCATTAGCATCATGGATATTCATATAATTCATACTAACAACATTGCAATCATGCTCATCATTCACATATTTTATGCCAAGTATTCTATGTAATTCTTCTTCTAGTACTTGAGCACAATTTTCCTTCCCATCATTTTCACGAAAGACATTAAAAAGATGAAGCATATGAGGCAACCTTAATTCCACTTTTTTGTAGTTTTCTTTTATAGACTAAACTAGTGATAAAACAAGAAACAAAAAATTCAATTGCAAGATCTAAAGATATACCTTCAAGCACTAACCTCCCCGGCAACGGCGTCAGAAACTGCTTGATGTCTACTACACAACCTTCTTCTTGTAGACGTTGTTGGGCCTCCAAGTGCGGAGGTTTGTAGGACAGTAGAAAATTTCCCTCAAGTGGATGACCTAAGGTTTATCAATCCGTGGGAGGCGTAGGATGAAGATGGTCTCTCTCAAGCAACCCTGCAACCAAATAACAAAGAGTCTCTTGTGTCCCCAACACACCCAATACAATGGTAAATTGTATAGGTGCACTAGTTCGGCGAAGAGATGATGATACAAGTGCAATATGGAAGGTAGATATAGGTTTTTGTAATCTGAAAATATAAAAATAGCAAGGTAACTAATGGTAAAAGTGAGTACAAACGATATTGCAATGCTAGGAAACAAGGCCTAGGGTTCATACTTTCACTAGTGCAAGTTCTCTCAACAATAATAAGATAATTGGATCATATAATTATCCCTCAACATGCAACAAAGAGTCACTCCAAAGTCAATAATAGCGGAGAACAAACGAAGAGATTATGGTAGGGTACGAAACCACCTTAAAGTTATCCTTCCTGATCGATCTATTCAAGAGTCCGTAGTAAAATAACATGAAGCTATTCTTTCCGTTCAATCTATCCTAGAGTTCATACTAGAATAACACCTTAAGACAAAAATCAACCAAAACCCTAATGTCACCTAGATACTCCAATGTCACCTCAAGTATCCGTGGGTATGACTATACGATATGCATCACACAATCTCAGATTCATCTATTCAACCAACACAAAGAACTTCAAAGAGTGCCCCAAAGTTTCTACCGGAGAGTCAAGACGAAAACGTGTGCCAACCCCTATGCATAAGTTCACGAGGTCATGGAACCCGCAAGTTGATCACCAAAACATACATCAAGTAGATCACGTGAATATCCCATTGTCACCACAGATAAGCACATGCAAGACATACATAAAGTGTTCTAAAATCCTTAAAGACTCAATCTGATAAGATAACTTCAAAGGGAAAACTCAATCCATTACAAGAGAGTAGAGGGGGAGAAACATCATAAGATCCAACTATAATAGCAAAGCTCGCGATACATCAAGATCGTGCCAAATCAAGAACACGAGAGAGAGAGAGAGAGAGAGAGAGATCAAACACATAGCTACTGGTACATACCCTCAGCCCCGAGGGTGAACTACTCCCTCCTCGTCATGGAGAGCGCCGGGATGATGAAGATGGCCACCGGTGAGGGATCCCCCCTCCGGCAGGGTGCCGGAACAGGGTCCCGAATTGTTTTTGGTGGCTGCAGAGGCTTGCGGCGGCGGAACTCCTGATCTAGGTTATGTTCTGGGGGTTTCTGTATATATAAGAGGTTTTGGTGTCGGGAAAAAGTCAGGGGGGTCTCCGAGGCGGCCACGAGGTAGGGGGCGCGCCCCCCACCCTCATGGGTGCCTCGGGACTCTTTTGGCCCATCTCCGATGCTCTGTGGGCTTCTTTTGGTCCAGAAATAAATTCCGTGAAATTTCAGGTGAATTGGACTCCCTTTGGTTTTCCTTTTATGCGATACTCAAAAACAAGGAAAAAACAAAAACTGGCACTGGGCTCTAGGTTAATAGGTTAGTCCCAAAAATCATATAAAATAGCATATAAATGCATATAAAACATCCTAGATGGATAATATAATAGCATGGAACAATCAAAAATTATAGATACGTTCGAGACGTATCAAACCCATCACCGTCCAGCAAGCCTACGATGAGATTACTCACGCACGGCGGTGAGCATCATGAAATTGGTGATGGAGGAAGGTTGATGATGACGATGGCGACGGATTCCCCTCTCCAGAGCCCCGAACGGACTCCAGATCAGCCCTCCCGAGAGAGATTAGGGCTTGGCGGCGGCTCCGTATCGTAAAACGCGATTCATCCTTCTCTCTGAATTTTTCTCCCCGAATGTGAATATATAGAGTTGGAGTTGACATCGGTGGAGCCTCAGGGGGCCCACAAGGCAGGGGGTGCGCCCCAGGGGGTGGGCGCGCCCTCCACCCTCGTGGACAGGGTGTGGGCCCCCCGGTGTTCATTCTTTCACCAGTATTTTTTATTAATTCCAAAAATATTCTCCGTGAAGTTTCAGGTCATTCCGAGAACTTTTATTTCTGCACAAAAATAACACCATGGCAACTCTGCTGAAAACAGTGTCAGTCCGGGTTAGTTCCATTCAAATCATGCAAGTTAGAGTCCAAAACAAGGGCAAAAGTGTTTGGAAAAGTAGATACGTTGGAGACGTATCAACTCCCCCAAGCTTAAACCTTTGCTTGTCCTCAAGCAATTTAGTTGACAAACTGAAAGTGATAAAGAAAAACTTTTACAAACTCTGTTTGCTCTTGTTGTTGTAAATATGTAAAGCCAGCATTCAGGTTTTCAACAAATATTATGAACTAACCATATTCACAATAACACTTAGGTCTCATATTTACTCATATCAATGGCCTAATCAACTAGCGAGCAATAATAATAATTCTCGGATGACAACAGTTTCTCAAAACAATCATAATATGATATAACAAGATGATATCTCGCTAGCCCTTTCTGAGACCGCAAAACATAAAGGCAGAGCACCCCTGAAGATCAAGGACTGACTAGACATTATAATTCATGGTAAAAGAGATCCAGTCATACTCAATGTAAACTAATAGTAATGCATGCAAATGACAGCGGTGCTCTCCAGCTGGTGCTTTTTAATAAGAGGGTGATGACTCAACATAAAAGTAAATAGATAGGCCCTTCGCAGAGGGAAGCAGGGATTTGTAGAGATGCCAGAGCTCAAGTTTTGAAACAGAGATAAATAATATTTTGAGTGGTATACTTTCATTATCAACATAACAACCAAGAAATCTCGATATCGTCCATCCTACACACATTATAGGCAGTTCCCAAGCAGAATGGTAAAGTTTATACGCCCCCATTACCAACAAACATCAATCCATGGCTTGTCCGAAACAACGGGTGCCTCCAACTAACAACAATCCTGGGGGAGTTTTGTTTGCAATTATTTTGATTTGAGCATGGGACTGGGCATCCCAGTTACCAGCCACTTTCTCGTGAATGAGGAGCGGAGTCCACTCCTCGTGAGAATAACCCACCTAGCATGGAAGATATAGACAGCCCTGGTTGATACATGAGCTATTCGAGCATACAAAACAGAATTTCATTTGAAGGTTTAGAGTTTGGCACATACAAATTTACTTGGAACGGCAGGTAATTACCGCATATAGGAAGGTATGGTGGACTCATATGGAATAACTTTGGGGTTTATGGTAGTGGATGCACAAGCAGTATTCCCGCTTAGTACAAGTGA
Organism: Triticum aestivum; assembly: GCF_018294505.1. NCBI lineage: Eukaryota > Viridiplantae > Streptophyta > Magnoliopsida > Poales > Poaceae > Triticum > Triticum aestivum. The sequence goes on along the minus strand of NC_057805.1, from coordinate 349,322,249 downwards.
AGGCTAGAAAGAGACTGGGAAGCGACCAACTAGAGAGCGATAACAGTCATGAACATGCATTAAAATTAATCAACACCGAGTGCAAGCATGAGTAGGATATAATTCACCATGAACATAAATATCGTGGAGGCTATGTTGATTTTGTTTCAACTACATGCATGAACATGTGCCAAGTCAAGCCACTCGAATCGTTCAAAGGAGGATACCACCCTATCATACCACATCACAACCATTTTAATAGCATGTTGGCACGCAAGGTAAACCATTATAAACTCCTAGCAAATTAAGCATGGCATGAACAACTATAATCTCTAATTGTCTTTGCAAACATGTTTAATTCATAATAGGCTGAATCAGGAACGATGAACTAATCATGTTTACAAAAACAAGATAGGTCGAGTTCATACCAGCTTCTCACATCTCAATCAGTCCATCATATATTGTCATTATTGCCTTTCACTCGCACGACCGAACGGTGTGGATAATAATAATAGTGCACGTGCATTGGAGTAAGCTGGAATATGCAAGCATTCAATACAAGGAGAAGACAAGGTAATATGGGCTCTTGGTTAAATCAACAATAATGCATATGAGAGTCACTCAACATTTTCACCATGGTCTTCTCCTCTCGACCCCCAAAGAAAAGAAATAAAAAAACTATTTACACGGGAAAGCTCCCAACAAACAAAAGAAGAACGAGAAATCTTTTTGGGTTTTCTTTTAATTATTACTACAAGCATGGAAAGTAAACTAGCTAAAAGCTACAATTAATTTGTTTTTGTTTTTCTTAAGGTTTTTTAAACACACAAGAAAAAGACATAGAAAAGAAAATAAACTAGCATGGATAGTACAATGAAAGAGTATGAGCACCGACAACTAGAATGAGTGTGTGAACATGCATGTAAAGTCGATGAGAAATATGTACTCCCCCAAGCTTAGGCTTTTGGCCTAAGTTGGTCTATGGTCACAGATCAAAGATACTCTCTCCGGTGTATGGAGGAGTGTCCTCTAGGTGCCACTGGTTGGCGATCTCCTCCGGATCCCACTGATAAACAGACTGTCGGTAAGGGTCAAGTGGTGGCTCAGGCTCAGGCTCCGGGACTTGTGTCAGCCTCCAGTATGCATAAATGGCCTCTGGCAATATGAGGTAAGTGCCTGCAAGTATGTTAAACAAAGAGGGTGCAGGCAAGGTAATAGTATCACGGTGAGTTTTACCGAATATCAAATTGTACTTAAGCATCTTCTTCTTATTTTTAACAATAAAATCATGTGCTACCATACTATTATAATCTAGAAAAACAGGGGGCAGCAACTTTTCCTCTTTCCCATAATGCCTAATAGGTATCTCAAAGTGCTCAGCAAGGCGTGACGCAAAGATTCCCCCGAAGATGGGGCCCTTTGTACGGTTCAGACTTTATCGTTTAGCAATAATAGCGCCTAAGCTGAAGTGTATCATGAAGTAAAGCATGGTGCAAAATGACAACATCAGGAGCACTAAGATTTCCACTGTTCCTGCAACCAATTAAGCATCTACTAGCAAATATTGCAAAGTAACGTAGAACAGGAAAATGTATACTAGTATCTTGCATCTGAAACTTCCCTCGTTTCCCCTACAAAATTTCTATCAATAAATTCATCCACATCACTACGGTGTGGTTCCTCGATCCTGCCCACAAAGGGTATCTTGCAGACCCTACAAAAATCATGAAGTGACATCTCCTTAACCTCATCGTATAAATGAAACTCCACTGAAGGTGGTGATTTCTTAGCATGGAAATAAAAAATTTGCACAAAAATATTAGTGAGTAGGAGATACTATTCGCGCTGGTCGTGGAGGAAATCGGTGAGGCATGCATTCTCAGCCAAGTGATAAAAATCATCATAAATTCCGGCGGCTCTCAAGAATTCTTCGCAAGGCCATTCGCACGGCTGAACCTACGCTATGTGAGAAAGATTTTATTTGGGCTTTTTATTTTCCTCATCCTGCTTATCCTTCGAGCTTCGGCTCGAAGAGCCTCTCAACAATCTCTTCAACATTTTCTTCCTCTGAAAATTTCTGAAATTTTTAGTGACTCAAAATAAAAGTGAAACAAACACAACAAGATTGATAGCAACTACTCCTACAAGTGCCTAGAGGCTATATCAAGCATTAAAACTACTTTTGACCATATAAATTTGACATGCAAGCTCAAGAACAGGGTCACCTAAGCAGCAAAAATTTACAATAGATAAAGCACTAGAACAAAAACTAATTGGACCATTGGAGGAGTCACATACCGAAGGACAATCTCCCCAAACAGTTTTGTGAATGGATGTTTGAGCAAGCAGTTCGAAAATGGCAGCAAGATGAGCTAGAACACGGTTTTGAGCTATGGGAGGATTTTTTTTGGAGGAAGACGAAGTGAGTGGGTGCTGGAATAAGTGGAGGGGGTCCACGTGGGGTCCACGAGGCAGCGGGCGCGCCCTGCACCCTCGTGGCCAAATGGTGGGTCCCCCTGGTGTGTTCCCAGTGCCAGATATCCTTAAATATTCTACTAAAAATCATATATAATTTTCAGGACATTTAGAGAACTTTTATTTTCAGGGTATTTTTTTATTGCAAGGATAATTCAGAAAATACACAGAAAATATTATTTTATCTTTATTTAATCTATATAACAGAAAGTAAAAGGAGGGTACAGAAAGTTGTGCTTTCTAACTTCATCCATCTCATGCTCATCAAAAGGAATCCATTAACAAGGTTGATCAAGTCTTGTTAACAAACTCTTTTCGAATAACATGGAACTGGAGAAATTTGAATAACACTAGGTTACCTCAACGGGGATATGCACGTCCCCAACAATAAGAATGTCATATTTCTTCTTGACAGTAGGAAGAGGAAATTCAAAACCTCCAATAGTAATAGTTGAAATTTTTCCAATAGAATTGATACTATGGACTCGAGGTTGTTTCCTCGGAAAGTGTACTGTATGCTCATTACCACTAACATGAAAAGTGACATTGCCTTTGTTGCAATCAATAACAGCCCCTCCAGTATTCAAAAAGGGTATACCGAGGATAATCGACATTCTATCGTCCTCGGGAATATCAAGAATAACAAAGTCCATTAAAAATAGTAACGTTTGCAACCACAATAGGCACATCCTCACAAATATCGACAGGTATAGCAGTTGATTTATCGGCCATTTGCAAAGATATTTCAGTAGGTGTCAATTTATTCAAATCAAGTCTACGATATAAAGAGAGAGGCATAACACTAACACCGGCTCCAAGATCACATAAAGCAGTTTTAACATAGTTTCTTTTAATGGAGCATGGTATAGTTGGTACTCCGGGATCTCCTAGTTTCTTTGGTATTCCACCTTTAAAAGTATAATTGGCAAGCATGGTGGAAATTTCAGCTTCCGGTATCTTTCTTTTATTTGTGACAATATCTTTCATATACTTAGCATAAGGATTCATTTTAAGCATATCAGTCAAACGCATACGCAAAAAGATAGGTCTAATCATTTCAGCAAAGCGCTCAAAATCCTCATCATCCTTTTTCTTGGATGGTTTAGGAGGAAAGGGCATGGGTTTCTGAACCCATGGTTCTCTTTCTTTACCATGCTTCCTAGCAATGAAGTCTCTCTTATCATAACGTTGATTCTTTGATTGTGGGTTATCAAGATCAACAATAGGTTCAATCTCTACATCATTGTTATTACTAGGTTGAGCATCAACATGAACATCATCATTAACATTATCACTAGGTTCATGTTCATTACCAGATTGTGTTTCAGCATCAGAAATAGAAATATCGTTGGGATTCTCAGGTGTGTCAACAACAGGTTCACTAGAAGCATGTAAAGTCCTATCATTTTTCTTTTTCTTCTTCTTAGAAGGACTAGGTGCATCAACATTAGTTCTCTAGGAATCTTACTCAATTCTCCTAGGGTGGCCCTCAGGATACAAAGGTTCCTGAGTCATTCTACCCCCTCTAGTCACAACTCTAACCACATTATCATTTTTCTTATTATTTAATTCATTGAGCAAATCATCTTGTGCTTTAAGCACTTGTTCTACTTGAGTGGTAACCATAGAAGCATGATTACTAATGAGTTTAAGTTCACCTTTAACTCTAGACATATAATCACTCAAGTGTTCAATCATATAAGCATTTCGTTTCAATTGTCTACCAACATAAGCATTGAAGTTTTCTTGTTTAACAATAAAATTATCAAACTCATCTAAACATTGGCTACCTGACTTATAACGAGGAATATCACCTTCATCAAATCTATAGAGAGAATTTACCTTTACTACCTGTGTCGGGTTATCAAGACCATGTATTTCTTCAATAGGTGGTAAATTCTTGACATCTTCAGCATTAATACCCTTTTCTTTCATAGATTTCTTTGCCTCTTGCATATCTTCAGGACTGAGAAATAGAATACCCCTTTTCTTCGGAGTTGGCTTAGGAGTTGGTTCAGGAAGTGTCCAATCATTACCATTACTCAATATATTATTCAATAGCAATTCAGCTTGCTCAATAGTTCTTTCCCTGAAAACACAACCAGCACAACTATCCAGGTGGTCTCTCGAAGCATCGGTTAGTCCATTATAAAAGATATCAAGTATTTCATTTTTCTTGAGAGGATGATCAGGCAAAGCATTAAGTAATCGGAGAAGCCTCCCCCAAGCTTGTGGGAGACTCTCTTCTTCAATTTGCACAAAATTATATATTTCCCTTAAGGCACCTTGTTTCTTATGAGCAGGGAAATACTTAGCAGAGAAGTAATAAATCAAATCCCAGGGACTACGCACACAACCCAGAGCAAGAGAATTAAACCATGTTTTAGTATCACCCTTTAATGAGAACGGAAATAACTTAAGGATAAAGTAGTAACGGATTTTTCCTCATTAGTGAATAGGGTGGCTATATCATTCAATTTAGTAAGATGTGCCACAATAGCTTCAGATTCATAGCCATAAAAAGGATCAGATTCAACCAAACTAATTAACTCAGGATCAACAGAGAAATCTTAATCCTTATCAGAAATACAGATAGGTGAAGTAGCAAAAGTAGGGTCATATTTCATTCTAGCATTCAAAGACTTTTCTTTCAGCTTAACTAACAATTTCTTAAGATCATATCTATCTTTGCAAACAAAAAGGTCTCTAGCAGTTTCTTCATCCATAACATAACCCTCGGGCACATCAGGCAATTCATATCTAGGAGGAGAATCTTCATCATCACTTTCATCAATATTATCAGTTTCAATAATTTCATTCTCTCTAACCCTAGCAAGTTGTTCATCAAGAAATTCACCTAGTGGCACAGTATTATCAAGCATAGAAGTAGTTTCATCATAAGCATCATGCAAAGTAGAAGTGGCATCATCAATAACATGCGACATATCAGAATCAATAGCAGAAGTAGGTTTAGGTGTCGCAAGTTTACTCAAAACAGAAGGTGAATCAAGTGAGAGCTAGATGGCAGTTCCTTACCTCCCCTCGAAGTTGAGGGAAAAATCTTAGTTCTTTCATCTTTCAAGTTCCTCATAGTGATCAACGGATATAATCCCAAGTGACTCAAAGAATAGAGCTGTGCTCCCCGGCAACGGCGCCAGAAAATAGTCTTGATAACCCACAAGTATAGGGGATCGCAATAGTTTTCGAGGGTAGAGTATTCAACCCAAATTTATTGATTCGACACAAGGGGAGCCAAAGAATATTCTCAAGTATTAGCAACTAAATTGCCAATTCAACCACACCTGGAAGACTTAATATCTGTAGCGAAATATTTAGTAGCAAAGTAGTATGGAAGTAACGGTAACGGTAGCAAAGTAACAGTAGCAGTTTTGTAGTAATCGTAACAATGGCAACAGAAAAGTAACTAAGCAAAGATCAATATGTGGAAAGCTCGTAGGAAATGGATCAGTGATGGATAATTATGTCGGATGCGATTCCTCATTCAATAGTTATAACATAGGATGACACAGAACTAGCTCCAGTTCATCAATGTAATGTAGGCATGTATTCCGAATATAGTCATACGTGCTTATGGAAAAGAACTTGCATGACATCTTTTGTCCTACCCTCCCGTGGCAGCGGGTCCTATTGGAAACTAAGGGATATTAAGGCCTCCTTTTAATAGAGTACCGGACCAAAGCATTAACACTTTGTGAATACATGAACTCCTCAAACTACGGTCATCACCGGGAGTGGTCCCGATTATTGTCAATTCGGGGTTGCCGGATCATAACACATAGTAGGTGACTATTGACTTGCAAGATAGGATCAAGAACTCACATATATTCATGAAAGCATAATAGGTTCAAATCTGAAATCATGGCACTCGGGCCCTAGTGACAAGCATTAAGCATAGCAAAGTCATAGCAACATCAATCTTAGAACAAAATGGATACTAGGGATCAAACCCTAACAAAACTAACTCGATTACATGGTAAATCTCATCCAACCCATCACCGTCCAGCAAGCCTACGATGAGATTACTCACGCACGGCGGTGAGCATCATGAAATTGGTGATGGAGGAAGGTTGATGATGACGATGGCGATGGATTCCCCTCTCCGGATCCCCGGACGGACTCCAGATCAGCCCTCCCGAGAGAGATTAGGGCTTGGCGGCGGCTCTGTATCGTAAAACGCGATGAATCCTTCTCTCTGATTTTTTCTCCCCGAACGTGAATAGATAGAGTTGGAGTTGACGTCGGTGGAGCCTCAGGGGGCCCATGAGGCAGGGGCGCCCCCCGGGGGTGGGCGCACCCTCCACCCTCGTGGACAGGGTTTGGGCCCCTTGGTGTTGATTCTTTTGCCAGTATTTTTTATTAATTCCAAAAATATTCTCCGTGAAGTTTCAGGACATTCCGAGAACCTTTATTTCTACACAAAAATAACACCATGGCAATTCTGCTGAAAACATCGTCAGTCCGGGTTAGTTCCATTCAAATCATGCAAGTTAGAGTCCAAAATTAGGGCAAAGGTGTTTGGAAAAGTAGATACGTTGGAGACGTATCAAGCACACAAGGCACGTACACAACACATGCATGCACACACACTCGGCCGCAGAATGCACATGAATAACACATGCATGCGCACACACTCGACTGCATGGAGGCGTGCGCCATCTGCGGCGACGTCCGGTTAGTCGTGCTACGGCGAAGCTCGCACACAACGGCCTACGCATCTCTTGCAGCACCTCTTTGCCGTCGTTGCTCAACGACTAGTCGGAGACAAAGACGACCACAGCCTCGGCCTTAGAGCTAGCACCGATGGAAAAGCACGCACGCTACACGCACACGAGCACGGACGGAGTACCCATGATGTGGTGCGTCCCCAGTCGCCTCTACTCCTTCTGCGCACGTTGTCTATCAAGGCGGCTGCATGCCTAATGATGATGTGGGTGAGATCTTCTAGGACTCAGATGATGACGAGGAAAATTATGGGGAGTGGGCTCTCATGCAAGAGCCTAGTTATATGGGGATTCCTAGACAAATAGAATAAATGTGAAGAAAGAGAATGAGAGAAGATTGAAGAAAGTACTAATGTTATAGCCAACCTTGTAGCCCACACTACTATATGAGTGACTATAAATGATGGCTATGCATGACATGGCAGTTTCTTATAGCCATCAACTGGCTATACTATTAACCATGCTCTTAGGCTGGTCATAGTGCAGAGTAACTTAGACTAGTGTCACGCATATGACACTAGTCTAAGTTACTACCTCCATAATGCAAAGTAACATAGTAGTAGTGTCATACAAGCTAGCTTCATTTATTACCTTGTAGACTCATCCTCTCTTGGAAAGCGCTATGTTACAGTAACATATTATGTTACTCTAAACACATCTCTCCTCATTAAATACATGCCACATAAGCAAACTTGTCTTGGACTGTGCTATGTTACTACCTATGTTACTCGCACTATGAACTGCTGCACGTCCACCGCTTGTAAGCAAAAGTTTGTCCTCGTGCTGCGAGCCACCGCGCACGCGTTGGCGAGGGAGAAGGCATAGTAAGCAAGCTTCTCGTCATTCTGCGAGTTGCCGCGGGTTGGCAAAAGGATGAACAAAGCTCATGTCAAGAAAAAGAGTGAAAGAACATAGATTCTCGATGACCGAGAAGGAGAAAGGAACCTCGTGGTGGAGCGTCTACACTCATAATATTTTATATTATTCAGCGATATAAAATCAACCAATCATCTCCACAGTGGACTGGAAGAGTACGAAACACGGCAGCCCAGTGTAGTTACATCATACTACATGGCTAACCCACGCTATCACCATATTTCTTGGCCTCCGTGTGACACCTAGCTCTAGTAATCCAGCAGCCCGTATCACTTGTCGCTCCTCGTCTCTCTCAAAGTGCGGCGGGCTGGCGTTTTTGCCATCTATTGAGGTTGGTTAACTCATCACATGTTAGCGACATGCCAAGAGCATTCTAAAAAAATATTGTACTCTATTGTTATGCCAAGAAGAGGAAGCGCTTTGACCGATGGACCAAACGAGACACGCGTGCCGTGCCGTGAGTGGGTCCAGTTTCTCGTTTTGAACTCGTTCAGAACACTTGGTTTTGACTATTGATAAGATTTTATATAGGGCCTAATGTATTCTTCGAGGATGCCTTTGACTATTGATAAGATTTTATATAATTTAAAAATTATATCATTCGAAGATCCTTTCACGTTTCGTTTAAAAAAAGATCCTTTCACGAACGAATTTTACTGTATGCTTTGAGAAACTTGCATGTCCTATACTGTTCCTGTTTGGATACTCTAACTTAGCTAGAGGTTAGACTAACTCATGACTAACCCTGAACTAACTATAGCCAAAGAGGTGTTTGGGTGACAGGGTTAGATTAACAATAAATGCACTTGATGGAGAGAGAAAAGTGATTTTTCAGTGGGCCCAATGGGAACTATCTCCAATTAGCACCTCCTGGGTGGGATAGTTTTTTTGGTGGGTTCGGTGCAACTTGCTCCAGTTTAGGCCTCCTTTGATTTACACGGTTTGCATAGGAATTTTACAGGATTGACACCCTCTGGAATTTTCCCTTTACATGTTGTTTGATTCTTAGGATTGCATTCCTCAGGAACCAATCCTATAGGAACTTCTTAGTTCATTTTTATAGGAAAACAAGCATGAGGTTGGACTTCCTAGAAAAAATCCTCTCTTTTGCTACCCAACGTAGGATTTCAGTGGATGGTACATCCTATTCCTGTATGTTTCCTATTCCTACGCTTCTTAAACCCTGTGAATCAAAGGAGCCCTTAACCCTCATGCTTGGATACTTTAGGGCTATTTGAGCCCCAACTAGCTCAAACTAACTCTAACCCATGGATCCAAACAGGGCCAAAGTTAGTCTCCGAAAACGCATTAAGCCCTACATGGACAGACGGAGTACATGATACTAGAAAACGCGCACCATTAGTAGTAGTTCATTGGTTGGTTTCAATTTTTGATTCAGTTGTTGTGCTGCTACCGCCAATATTCGCGTGTGGTTGTTTCTAGAGTAAAAAAAGGAGGTACTAGTACTTACTGTGGGAAAGGTGAAGTGATGGTTGCTTCGCCCAAGCAACTTATTACTCTGGGAATATGGGAGTACCAGCGGATTCAAGGAACAGAGAAATGATGGTTGCTTCATCCGAGCAACTTACTGTGGCGAAGGTGGGGCTTTGTGATTTGACTACTCACTAGTCATTACTACTGTGGCGCAACGACTGGGGTGAATCTTTCCCTGCAGTTGTGCACTCAATATTGTTGCATGGCAGGTAGAGCCGGATGAAGGATGTCCCACATGTCAGCGAAACGATGTTGAATTGTTTCTGGCATTGCTGTCAATCCTTCAGGATTTGTTTATATGTACGCATAATTTTAATGAAATTGTACTGTGATGCTATGAAGGTTTCAACTTTGGTTCCCACAGGAGAAAAAAGGTTTCAACTTAGGATTCATGTGTCCTCTTGCCTCAAGATTATCTCGTTACCACATTCCATCAAATACAAATGAAACTACCATGGCTGCTAATGCATCTCAATGGTTCGCAGATTAGCGCCAATATTCACATCACAACTGAAGACAAAGTTGTGAGAAGGTGTACAAATAAAGAAAATATATAATTGATCGATGTTGTTCGTAGGCATGGCTCCATTTCCTGGGCACAGTGTTCATTGCTTGGCAGCTAGTTTCACCCAGCTCTGTAGCCAAAAAAGAGGTGTATGGAGGACACCACAATCCGATCATTTTGTGCAGCTCCATTAAAATCGAGCGGACCATCCCTGTTTGCAAAGATATCCAATCAGTGTGATTACAATAATAGTGGAACTAGATGATGAAACATAACACACACAAATACAAGCCGATCACCTCTGTGATCTCTCTTTAGGACTAACTACTTATTGGAGAAGATTAGCACGGAGTTGGATGAGGAGGATAGCAAAACCAATCTCCCTTTCTGCAGTCCCACAGAAATGTAAAAACGTTGCCCGTGTGACATTTTGGCGGAACTGCACAAAACACTCTTAAGAAAAAAAATGATTTGTGCAGTTCACCAAAAGTTCGCAATAGCAACAAGGTGAAAATGGATAGCCCTATTTGCAAAAGGAGGTAGAAAGGAAACAATTACTAGCCAATAACACGAGTTGAAGACACATACGCCGACAAAAAAGAAGCATATTCCATGTAATAAGGGAAAGATAGCAGCATGGTGGTTTATCAAAAATGGTTTGAGGACAAGATTGCAAGATGGAAAGTACGCCGGCCGAGATACGTTTTAAGCAAACAACTAAAGAAGATCCACATGCAGCAACGTGGGAAGATGGGCAGTGGAGCAAGGCCGGAGGAAGCTGTACCTGAGGGTCGTCGGGATGTTACTAGGAGGGCGCAGGCGGCCGGGATTTGCCCATACTGCAGCAACGAGCAAGTGGCGAAGGCCCTACCGCGTCGGAGCTTGGTCAGAGAAAACGGCGGGTACAGCAGATCAGGACGTGCTGCCTCAACGCCGTCGAACGGAGAAATGATGCACATCCTCCCTTTCCATCGTCGAACGGAGAAACGATGCACATCCTCCCTTTCCGCCGACGGACGGGATGCGGCCGAATCACTGACCAACGGTGAGAGAGAGAGGCCACCGCCGCCTTGTGTGAGATGGTGTGACGAGAGACAAACCCCGGCAGGCAGGCTCCGTTCTATATAGTGGAGCGGATTTTTCCATTTTCCCCACGGCAATCGTTTTATATTCTGTACATGCCATTGAGGAATATATAACTTTATTTAATACTAACGCGTCAAGTCATACTTTGTTCCATCTAGGCGTGGTACCCGACCCTCCTTCGAGTAAACAACCGCTACACGCGTCAAATTATCACGTGGGCTGCCTTTTCATACAGAAACAAACTCCACCGTGTACCCGCGCGGGTGTGGCCGGGAACGAGACGTGAGTACGTGTGTCCTGCGTGCACCTCTTCTTTAGGTGTAGGCACGTACGTGGGTGGGTGTGAGAGAGATGGTTTGTGCGAAACAGAGGCAATGTGTCGATGATATCTCAAACAAAAAAATGTAACATATGCAATGTGTGTGAAACGGAGTCATGGACGTTAGATATCGATAGAATCGAAAACAGGGATGAAGTGTGTGGCTGCGCGATCGATAAAGAGTGCCATCGAATTTGTGTTTGCCCACGTCAAAGATACAGGGCGGCTGGCCTACTGGAATTTGAGAGGGCAGAGGTGCAGTTTTTCTCTGTGGCATGGATACCTACCTACAATGTTCGACTATCGGTGTGTGGGGGGGGAGGGGGCAGAGACCGATCGACTAGTATATGTGTGGGGAAGGAGAGGGACCTAGCTATGTATTAGGGGAGATCGATTGGCATCCATGGATATGTGTAGCAGAGGAATATGGTTGGGAGAAAGACAAAGGTAGAGTGTCGGAGGGTTGGTGGTGGAGTGGTGTCTCACAAATGGTGGGAGAGGCCTGCTAGACAAATGGAGGGTACTAGTGCAATATCAATAAGAGAGAGCGGGGGATGTCTGTCTGTCTATGCACGTGCGTGTGAGAGACGGGTCGGGAGGTATGCAAGGATGATGAGGGGAGACGATATGGTTGTGGTAAGCATACGTAACTACATAGGAAGATCAACCGTCGTGTGTCCAAGAAAGGGAGAGACATAACTAGTGAGGTAAGTCTATCGGTGCATGGGGAAAACGAATTATAGTCAACCTGGCTATATGTAGGGAGATCGGTACGTATACATGCATGCATGTGTTAGAAGCAAATAAGATCCGGAGAGACAGACAGGGGAGAGGGGTGCGGCTAGGACGTGGTGCGAGAGGCCTACCATGTCGAGGGGGGAGTGTGCGAGTATGAGATCGATGAAAAGAGGGGCAGGAGTGTGCACCTGCATGGAACCGTATTGTACATAGAGGGGCATGGACGATGAGAAGAGAAGAGGGGAAGTATGTGTTTGTGGTAGGCACACTTGGCTAGAGAGGTATATCGACCGGTGTGTGCCGGAAAGAAGGAGCCGAGGGGCCTACACACACCACGGGTGAACGACCTAAAGAGAAATAACGAACGTGCGCGATGGAGGGGACGCTGAGGGAGGGTGAGAGGGGGGCGGGTGTGTGCATGCACGATAGAAAGTTAGCGCTAGCTAGCTACAAAGAGAAGAGGATTGTGAAGGTGTAAAAGACGAACAAAGATCATAATTCATTATAAAAATGTGGATACGCTTCAAGAAGATATCATAATGTAGAACATTGATTATAATTTGGGCTAATGTGTGGCTTTTGTAGCTCAGGGCCAAATACTTGTCATAATGTAGGGGGCGGGGCACTATACTTTGTGTGATAAACACGATGTACGTATGGAACATGGTTTAGATTATGATTATATAGTTAGTACATCAAATGTACTATTATTTGGAATCAACATCAAGTGTATTCAAAAAATTGAATTCAAGTTCATATAGTACACATAGTTCATATCTATCTTTATAGTAGTCATGTGGTGTGTTGTTAAGGTAATACACGAATGATGGTTGAAGTTGGCAACAATCATGATTGTAAATTCTTATTGAAATAGATAAACGAATTCAAATTTAGTTCGAATTGCAGCGGTAGTATAGACATTTGGAATGCACTAAAATGTTGGTATGAGTAGGTTACACGCATTATACAGCCAGCGAAAAAATTTAATTGGACATAACATGGATTCATACTCCCTCCTTCCATCTATATAGGGCCTAATGCATTTTTTAAGACCGCCTTTGACTATTGACAAGATTAATAGTACATGACATGCACAATGTGAAAATTATATCATTAAAAGCTCCTTTCACACACGAATTTAACGGTGTGCTTTGTGTAAGTTGCATGTCATATATTATTGCTCTACTATTTGGTCAAAGTTAGCCTCGAAAAACGCATTAGGCCCTATATAGATGGAAGGAGGGAGTAGTTTTGAATAGCATTTGTATAGTAAAACGGGACAAGACTCTCTCTTTTTTTTGAACAGTGACGACAGTGGGAGAGGCTCCCACTGACTTTGTATTACTCACACCACAACAATTACATCATTACAAGTGAGGGGTATTCGAGGGCCCCCCTCAGACCAAGCAAGAAAAAGAGTGTATCTAAGTTACAGGTTTTGTATATAAGAGTCTAGGAAGGGGCGAAGCTCTTCTTTACGGTTGTGCACAAGCAGACTTAGTAGGTTTTTGAATCTATCTAGCCATGCCGTGAAGGAGTGAGGCACCCCTCTGAAATACTCATTGTTCCTCTCCTTCCAAATGCTCCATGCAGCCAGCAAGAAAATATCCATGAACAGCGGCTGACTCCACTGATTTCTACCAGCATGCAACAAAGATACCCTATTACCCACATTCGGCCAAAACAATCCCACTCTGACCCAACATCGCTGGCTAAATGGGCATGAGAAAAAGAGGTGTTCAACCGTTTCCTCCGGCGGGTTTTGGCACAGCATGCATGCATAATTGTTGTCCACAACAGTGTAGTGTCTCCGTTTCAACATGTTCCTTGTGTTTAGACAGTCTACCAGCAACAGCCAGCCAAACAGCTTGAATTTGATGGGGCTCTTGGCTTTCCAAAGCCACAGAAAGGCCTCATCGGCTATCGTTTCCCTGAAGCAGTGGTTGTAGTATTTGCTGGCCGAGAACTTTCCTCCAAGGGTACAAACCCAAGAATCAGCGGAATCCCTCTCTGGCACAACATGCCTGGATCGTTGCTGAATTTCTCTGACCTCTTGTCTCACTTGGGTAGACAGAGGTAGATGGAATAGCATAGCGGGGTTAGTAGCCGTCAGAACAGTTCCCACTGACTCACCCTCGTTTGTGCAAAAGGAAAAGGCACGGGGGAAGACCTCGGAGAGTGGTGCATCATGATCATGTTCAATCCAGACATCCTTCCAAAACAAAGCTGAAGATCCGTCCCCAATCGCAACCTGAGTGATGCCACGAAACACATTACTGAGCTGCATGACATCACGCCACTAGAAAGAGCCGATCGGGTCTACTCCATGTGGCACTCGACCCACATAGTAAGTGTCCCATATTAGAGTCACCCACGGGACATCGTGATGATTGTAGAACTTGAAAAGGTGTTTGAGGAGGAGTGCGACATTCTGCGTTTTGATGTCAATCACCCCAAGACCACCGTTGCGCTTCGATCTACAGACCAACTCCCAAGCAGCCAAAGAATTATTTTTAACTCCCGTCTCTGTGTTTTTGGCCCACAAACAGTATCTACGCAGCTTATCAATGTGTTCAATCACCTTGCGGTGCAGCTTAAGTGTACACATGGCATAGATCAACATCGAAGTAATGGTAGAGTTTACCAGAGTGAGCTTGGCACCAGCTGAAAGCAAGGAGAGGGCCGTGGATAGCTTTCTCTCAACTACACAAACCATTGGCATGAGCTCAAGCAGGGTTGGTTTCGTCGTTCCCATGGGAAGACCCAGGTATGTGAACGGTAGGGATCCAACCGTATAGCCAAAAGTTTGCGCTAGGGCAGAAGCTTGTTGCAAGCCAAGATTTATGGGAATCAATGTGGACTTTTGGAAGTTAATCTTCAGACCAACAAAGTCAGCATAATCAACTAGGATGGATTTCATGCGGGCGACTTGATCGGGACAGGCTGGCATGACCAGTATCGTATCATCCGCATATTGGATGACCGGGTAATCACCTCTTTGGCTGCACGGGAATGGTAACTCGATCAAGCCCTGAGCGAAAGCGTCATTGATTGCTGCTTGGAGGAGATCAGCTGCCAGTACAAATATGAGGGGTGACAGGGGGTCCCCTTGCCTCACACCACACTTACATGGGAATTTCCTACCTGGGACCCCATTCAATAGCAGCGAGGAAACACCAGAGGAGAAAATGGATTTCATCCAACCCAGCCATCTTTCATCAAACCCCATATGTTTCATGATCTGTAACATCGGCTCATGTTCGATCGTATCAAATGCTTTGGCAAAGTCCAGTTTAAGCAAAATAATCTCTCTCGAAGATGTTTGGCACTGATGAATGTATTCAAAAGACCATGCAAGGCAATCCTGTATGGTTCTACCTTTGAGGAATCCATACTGGTTTCTGTGAATGATTTTAAGGATAACTTTCTGCAGGCAATTGGCCAAGATCTTCGTGATGATTTTTAAGCAGCAGTTGAGCAGAGTGATCGGTCTGTGAATAGTTTTAAGACTCTCTCTTTGTGTGGTGTGAATAGTTTTTTTTGGGTTTTTTTGTTGAGGGAAGTGCGAATTGATTTGGTACGTACAAGTACAATATTACAAGTTAGGGTTGTCCCTAAAATTCAACCCGTGCCTTGTTATATCCCGAAAATTCAGATATCGTGCTCCCAAAACTGGCGCCTTCACAACCCGCGCCTTGCTATCCCGAAATTACAACGCGCGC
The DNA here is from genome assembly GCF_018294505.1 of Triticum aestivum. Classification (NCBI taxonomy): domain Eukaryota; kingdom Viridiplantae; phylum Streptophyta; class Magnoliopsida; order Poales; family Poaceae; genus Triticum; species Triticum aestivum. Next base: position 349,306,313 of record NC_057805.1, on the reverse strand, counting down.
GAAAACTCCCTCCAGCTGCCAAATCCCGACACGCGAAATCCCCCTTCTAACCCTAAGCCGAAAGGGCCGCTAGTTCAAATCGGTGGGGGTACTTTTGTAACACACCCTGCATTTTGGACAAGCGCATCCCTAAGTCACGGTTCCCCCCTCCCATCGCCTCCTTTTCGCCATTCGAAATCCCAGGCCAGCATAACCTCTTCGCTCCAGCCGCGAAACCCCACCCTCCTCCATCCGCCACCTCGCCGCTGCCCAACCGGAGCCTCTTCCCCGACGATGTCGTCCACCGCAACAGCTCGATGTCCCTCGTCCACCCTCCCCCCGGATGAGGATCCATCGTCCATCTCGTCATCCCGCCGGTTCAGCCGCCCCGTCCTCCACTTCCAAGGAGTTGCTCCGACGATCGCCTCGTCTATCGCGGCTGCTCCATCCCCATAGCACCGCCTTAACCTGCTCCACCGGAACTACAGCATCCTCACCGACTCCTCAGACGAAGTCGAGGCCTACTCGGTGCCACCAAAGAGGTTGTACACTCATTGCATCGCACCTTCTCCTTAACTCGACCTCCCGGCGCCGACGGTGCTCCATACCACACCCCCATGGCGCGGCTACCTCGAAGCCCGCACCGCGGGCGACATCTCCATGGCGGCTCTCCCCCAGTGTGAGGCCCCTTCGGCGGCAGCGTCCATACTAGCCGGATCTACTGCTACAGCTCCGGCTCTCACTCGCTCGCTTGCGCTGCTTCGGCTCCCTCTCGCTCGCGCTACTGCTGCTGCTCTCCCTCTCGCTCGTGTTGCTGCTCTGCTCCGATTTAGCTACACTTCAGTCGACGGAATCGACTTTTGGGTCAGTCGATTTTCAGGGGGTGGGGGGGCTCGCCGAAGTTAAGGAAGAACCACCCGCAGCGGGGAGGGGGGCTCGCCGGAGAGGTACCCCACTATCTATCTTAGGGTTCAGGGTGGGGGCGGTAGTCACTGGCGGTGGGGCGTGGTGGTGGGGCGGTGGCGTGGGGATTGCCGAAGAAAAAGCTCGGCGCGGGGGGGGGGCTAGAGGGCTAGCTGGGGTGGCGGCGGACCGACAGTGGGGAGTTGTTTCGGGGCGGCGGGGTGGCTGCGGATCGGCGGTGAGGAGTTTTCTCAGGGCGGCGAGGCGGCGCGAGGGCCGACGGTTCTGCCAGTGGTGGCTGGCGGCTTAGGGGGGTGCAGGTTGAAGATGAACTGCAGGCCCTCCCTAAACTACATGTCAAGTGCCTCTCTGCTACCATTGCATTCATTTTCGACAGTAACATTCAGATTCCACAGTAAATTTCAGTTTCGATAGTTAAGTTCAGAGTCAACAGTTTTTTACCTCATCTGTTGTAGTCAGGTGGTTTTTGGTGATGTAAATTTTACATCTATTTTACATCATCTATTGGAGATGCTATTAGAATCCCACTTGAGATTAACGATGTATGTCTTGTGCTGCTTCAGCCTTGGCGTCTTACGGCTCATCGGAGCTGCTGCAACGATAGAACGATCCATCACAACAAAGCAGTGCCCTGGACGCCGTCTACAGATTCCTCGGATCTTCCTCCACACCTCCGACAGCCACCTCTACCTCAACTTGTTCAGCGACCAACCCAATGATGATGAGGTCGACACGGCTACGGCAAAGAGGTTGTACACTTGTTGCATCACTTATTACTCTACATTCATGTCGATCTATTAGGGCTATTTTGGTTCAACGGAAAAACATAGCAATAGGAAATTTTCCTATGGCACTCTACTATTCAATTATTCATGCATTTTGTTGAAAGGAATGGAGCAAAACATCCACCTGGACCTACTTTTCAAAATCCTATGCATGAAAACAAGACTAAGTGCATTAGTGGCAGAATAACATTCTAACTGTACACGCTTTCATATGGTTTCACTTATTTTGGCCATGTTTCTTTGCATTCCTCTACTCTTCCAATTCCTGTGAACCAAACACCCAAGTTGACAGAAATCTTGTGTTTACAAATGCTTTGTTTACCATGTGCATTCCTATCCTATTCTGGTGTTTTTCCTATCCCTGCGTTTTTAGAATCATGCAAGCCAAATGAGCCCTTACAGAATTACTTCAGTTACAGGTAGGTGTCGAAGGAAACTTTGTGTGGTTTGTCCTGCTCCTGCCGCGACGTCGTCCACCTCACCTGAGCTGCTCCATCGACAGAAGCATCCACCAAACCAGACATCACGACTCCTGACCGTCTTTCGCCGCCTCAGATCTCCTTCCCTGCCGCCAGCACCCACTGCAAGGCATCACCATCATCGACTCAACAGATGAACCTGAGGAGTACACGGGTCCACAAGAGAGGTCGCACACTTTTGTTTCTGCTTATATTATGCATTGCTTAAAATTACCTGTTACTTTATCGTCATGTTCACCTCTTAGACTCCAAGTCAGGTCCAAATTAATGTTCAAACTTGAGTTCTAAATTAGTTGTGGGGCACATATCGAGGCAGCAATGAATAGTATCTCTGTCTAATATCTGGTTCACCTAGGGTATGCCTATGTTGTTCATCTTGGGTGGGAAACAAATAGTAAAGCAATCATCATCTATCTTTTTATTAAATTAAAGCAATCATCAGCCTGCTATCATTATTTTTGGATCCATCCACTGGTTGTTACCATCACTCTAGATTTCTGAATGCTCTCCTTACATAATCTCACCATATTTTTTTGTATGCATGTCAGATATTGTACACAGTCATGCTAAACATGTAGAGAAAAAAAGAAGAGTTTTGCGCGGCAATACAATGTCATGCAGACATCGCTCCGTGGTGGGTTCAATGGCAAACCCTCCCCCCCCCCTCTCCAGATTGTAATCTAGAGGAAGATATTTGTTCTGAGGCGGATTCAGACGCAGCTGACCACTCCTATTTACCCCCCAAGGTGTTCGCTCTACCTTCGCATGATGATATTATTCATATCATGCATATGTTGCCTTGCAGGGCCCACTTTTGACATCATATATGTCATCTGCTTAGTTTAGACATGTTCTGTAATGCCACCTGATTAGTTTCTATATCATATATGGGAATTATGCAGTCTCATGTCTTTTAGCCAGCCATAATATATGTGAAATGTGCAATGCCATCCTGTTTAACCAGGCATCATATATTTGAATGATATCTTGCCCATCCTTTTCTTCATTACATTTCCATTTGTCGACAATGTTTGTACATTAAACTACTCTTCCTGTGAATCAGCCATTTGGGTGGGAGATGGAAAAATCTGGAGTGAAAATAAGGCCTTCAGAGCAGACAGTGCTACCTGTCGAAGCAGATCTCTTGTTGGGTCCCAATAGCTCCTTAGAGATGGATTCAGAGATAGATGACCAGTCCTATTCCCCCACCGAGGTGTATGCTCTAACTTGGCACGGTTATACTGCTCATATCATGCATATGATGTCTTGCATTGCATAGTTTAGACATCATATCCACAATATTCAACACCATGTTCTTAGTTTAGACATCATATCGAATGCCCTCTGTTTAGCATATAAATCACGTATGTGAATTAAATCATGCGATACTGATTACTTAGATAACATGTATGTGAATTATGTCATGCGATCCTGTTTAGTTATTCATCATATCTTTGAATTATGTTATGCTATGCTATCCAGTTTAGATAGACATCATATATGTGAAATTATGTCATGCTATCCGTTTTTGTTAAACAATATACTTAGGGCTGGAAAAAAAGCTCGAAGCTCGCGAGCTAAATGAGTAGCTCATGACTCAGCTTGAATCGACTCGAACTCGAAGATTAACGAGTCGAGCCAACCTTTAGTTTAAGATCGTTTATAGAACGAGTTAAAATAGCGATCTCACGAGTACTCGTGTAACTCATTAGGCTCGGTACAAAAGATCAGCCAAGCACCCTCATCCCAGGTGCACAACACAATGCCTATACATTCAAGGAAATTACAATTGTTTGGTCATGTAGGTGTTACTAACTTGCTGATCATTTTGGTCATGTCAAATTGTTTGTGGTCAATGGTCATGTACATTGTGCTGACTTGATGGCACTGACAATTGTAAGTTAAGCTTGTACATGCTTACAATTGTTTGTGAACATTGTACATGTTTAAAATGTACATTTTACATTCCCAAGTAATCATATTTATCATATTCATATGCTTTATGTTCATATCATTAACGAGCTTAACAAGCTAAACGAGCCAGCTCGCGAGTTATACGAGTCGAGCCAATCTTGGATTTGAGCTCGTTATAGTAACGAGTCGAGTTAGCTCGTTAATGAAACGAGCTTTAGCGAGTCGAGCTGAGCTGGCTCGGCTCGGCTCGAATTCCAGCCCTAAATATACATGTCAATTATTTAATGCCCCCTTTTTTCCACACTACCTATTGCATCTGTCTCTCATACAATGTTTGTACATTCAACTATGTTTCCTGTTTATCAACCATTTGAATTGGAGCGGGTGATGCCAGTATCTAGCGGAGTAAAAACACGGTCTTCAAATAAAACAGTGCTACCTCTTGGTGGAGATAGCACCCCGGATGTACATGCACGAGAACCAGCCCTACCACAAATAACCCAGACTCTCGCAGATTGTACCCCTACTGCGATGGACAGAGAACCAGCTTCACCCAATCTAACCCCAACCCCAGCAGATAGTAACCCAGTTCCTGTTGACACAGCACCATCTCCACCACAGAGCTCCCAAACAAGAGCAGTTAGTAAGGCAGCTCCAGTGCCCAAAGGGCCAGTACTACCACGGCGAACCCCAACTCCACCAGTTAGTACGCCTATTCCTGTGGAGGAAGCACAACCAGCCAGTCATAGTTTAGCATCTATCGCATTTGATGTTGTTAAATCCTATGTGCGTATCTTCCCATCTTGGAAATATTATACTGAAGATGAAGGAAAATGCCAGTTGCAGGTGTTTGTCCAGGAGTTATGTGTAAGTAATGTTATTCATGGCAATTACTTTGCTTTGTCCCATACATTGTACCTCCATGATGGTTATAATACAACAAATTTTCCCATTTTTGTCTATAGAGAAGGACCGATTTGGAAACTCAGGATGAGGTAACCTATGCTAATACCTCTACTATCTTCAAGAATGCTTGGTGGCAGTATCGGAATTACCTGAAGAAAACGTACTTCACTAGCAAAGAAACTCATCCAGTTCCCTTATGTTCTCCTGAGACACATTTACTGGACGATGACTGGGAACGCCTTGTTCTCTACTGGTCCCGAACCAAGAATGTGGTAAGGTCTATGAGCTCATTTTCTATTTTTAAGTACTATATTCTTGCATCTTACTGTACTCTGTTCATGTACAACAAGTGCTTAAACATGAAAAACAATTGTTCTAATTTAAGATTCCATTGCTATCATGCATACTGCTTTGCTCTTGTATCACTGTATTTACACATACAAACTTATTTTTAAATTGAAGGATCCAATCGAAACTCCAATGGCACAACAGGTATGTGCACGCATGTTTCTTTAACAGGTTTGCTCTTATCAATAGCTCTGTTGATTTCAATTTCAATTGTGTATACAGTTGACTTCTCATATCATGCACATTACTAGCATCACAACAAAGCCAATAGTGTTTTTGTACATGTAGACCCGTGGTACCCATCTGAAATCTTGTTGTGTTGTGTAGTTTCCCACGATTTGTATTCTTTCACTGCTGCTTTGTCTTGAACTGATATGATTTGAATCGTGTCTCTATTTTGATTTGGCAAGACAATGCAGTGACCATAGGACATATATATATGTTTGTTTGATGCTTTTATTATGTACTAGTACTTGGCAATAGAAGACTTGGTAGTTTAATCCTGTCCACCTTACTAATGAACTGGTTCACCGAAATGAGTTTCATATACTAGTACATGCTAAACCTGTTATGTGTCTGCTTGTTTCTTCTTTTAGAATGCTAACAGAATATTAGGGAAGAGTGCCTTATTAAGCAATGGTAAAGGAAGTAATGCAGATAAGGTTCAGGATAGTGAGACATCCTTGTTGGTCTCCAACAAAGCTAATAAAACAGCTAAGGAAGACTATATTGAAGATAGTGAGACAACCCCAAAGTCTTGTCATGGTTTAGTGTTCGAGTTACTGGCCACTACCGCTTGCACAAGCTATTCAAACTCACTGTCTGAATCAGATCGGTTTCTTGAGTCTCAACTACAAGCTGAAAGACATCGATCAGTTGTGCTGCGACAAGAAGCGGAAGGACTGCGGAAGTCCCTGGAGCATTCAGATGCATACTTTCTGGTGCAACAGCAAGCGTTGGAGGATTTTAGCGCCAAACAGGACAAAGCTAATAAGCTTGCTAAGCTTATTGCCAGCATGGTGGATACCCAGGATAACGTTTCTTGAGCTCTTCTCAACTTGTTTCAATTATGCTCTTGTTTTGCTGCCGCGTTTATTTGCACTGGTGGCCAATTTTGACGGCCAGTGTATGTAATATGTTGCTTTGTTCCCTATATTTGCACTGGTGGCGAACTTTGATGCCCAGTGGATGTAATATGTGTAATAGCTGTAATAGGCTAGCGTTAGTTGCTTGCTTATTTATTTCCTTATTGTCTTGTTTAGTTGTTTGCTTGTAGTCACTGCAGTTCTTTTTCCGCGTTTTTCTAGTGGCCACAATAACCTATTTTTGCTAACTAGGCCACAATAATCATGGCAGCACACGGACTATTGTAACCATGGGCCTCCTGCGGGCCATAGGATCCATGGGCCTTCTATGGGCCGTAGGATCCATGGGCCTTCTACGGGCCGTGGGATCCATGGACTTTCTACGGGCCGTATGATCCATGGGCCTTCTACGGGCCGTAGGATCCATTGGTCTTCTATGGGTCGTAGGATCCATGGGCCTTCTATGGGGCGTACCATCATTTCGCCAAACATGGTCCGTACTATTCGTGGACCATAACGGGCTGTTAATAGGCCGTATTTGATAATGCTACGAAAACAGCCCAACGGGTTAACGGGCCACAAACAGGCCAAATGTAACCACGGGCTGAATTTGGCCCACAAACGGAGCAGGCCAGTAACGGACCGTAACTAAGCGAATTCTAGAAATGAGCCCAAGAATAAATGGGCCCTTAGAAGGCCGAAAGTTAACACGGGCTGGAAACGGCCGACGGAATAATGGGTCGTTAATTGGTATAAAGCGATACACTGTTCATTATGGGCCAGTTTCATCTCGGGCCTTTAATGGGCCCAGAGTTACGAAGGGCCTCGTATGGGCCGAAAGACATCATGGGCCATACATGGTCTGGAAGCTACAACGGGCTGGAATCATATTGGACGGCCCAGATGAAGCTGCTGGGCTTAATTCCGATAGGCCGTAACGGGCCGAGAGTTAGCGGGCCGTAAATGGGCGATATACGAACATGTCGTTAACAGGCTTTCCGTGGGCCTGCCCGTTACCTTTTGACCAAGTCAAACGGGCCAGCCTTTTCACCGGAATGGGCCTCTATTGGGCCGTGCCATGTGTCGACGTATCATAGGCGCCTCCTCTCCAATGAGTGGATGACATCTGTCCCAACGGTGAGCCAACACGTGTTTCCTCTGGCCAATGAGAATTTTACACATGGAAAATCCCCATTGGTCCGGGCTGTTAACGGGTTATCAGATCCAAAACCAGACCCGATAGCTTAACGGCAACCTGTTACGGTGGATGCCATGTGTAAGTCACACTTGACGAAAGCACTTCTATGACGCGCGATTTATCGTCATGGAAGTGGACACTTCCGTGATGATAATTTTGGTAATGTCATGGAACACTTCTACGACAGCACAGGTATGACTATCTTGATTCTGTTATAAAATCGTCATGGATGTACATGCATGACAGAAAACATCACCTACTATGACAAACACGTATCATCACGGAAGTGTATTTTTTTGTAGTGAAGGTACCCTCCGGCCACTCAACCTGGAAGCTTGTTGATCATCGTCCCCTCCCCCACACACACACAGTCCGCCTGCTAGCCATCGACTATCTTCGGCTTGACATGGAAGACCTTTAGCCACAAGTCGAAGTGTGGCTGGACCCGCAGAAAAGCCTCATAGGTAACAATGAAGGCCGAGATATGCAAGAAGGAGTTTGGGGCGAGATCATGGAAATCCAACCCGTATAAGAACATCAACCCCCTGACAAAGGGGTGGAGCGGGAAGCCTAGCCCCGGATGAAGTGGGGGACGAACACCACCCTCTTGTCTAGCTGGGGCGTAGGGATGACCTGGCACTCCTCCGGAGCTCAGTGGGTGACGTTGGCCGGGAGGTAGTCGGCGCGCTTCAGCTCCTCGATGTCGTCGTTGGTGACGCTGGAGGCCTCCCACTTGCCTTTCGAGCCAGATCCAGCCATGGCCGGATTGAGGAAGTGGTTAGGAAGGATTCTTGAGGGAGGATGGGTCATGGCGCTAGAGCTCAGTAGATTGGGAAAGAAATGGCGATGGAGGAAGGGGAAAGCGTACGGAGAAAATGGTGGATGTTTTCCTTTTATAAGCTGTCGTAATACCAAGAGTCCCCTTTACTGCATCGCGGACCTCGCCATTTCCCAATATAATCATGCTATTATGCGCGCATAGGGATGACCCGAATCATTGATCATATCCCTTAAAAAGGGGCACGATCTCCATATTGATGGGATGTGCCAATGGAGAAACTGCCTCGAACTACGAACCGAGTTTTTCGTAACCGGTCAGTGGCTATGGCTGGCTAGGACCTTTCGCCAAAAGTTCTCAGATGAGGGCACTATTCACACTCGAGCGGTTGGTCTTCAAGGCCAAGTCATATACACAATCCGGAAACCAGGCATAATCCGGATAAAGAATGGCCAAGCTTGGTCGGGCGACCTTTAAAAAAAAGATCGGCTAAGGATAACTGCATGCCTGGCGTGAGCACCATGAAGAAGGGAACTGGTCCACAAAGTCGATGATTCCCATACATACCTCATCTTCGAATACTAGTTCGGGGGCTACTGAGGGAGTCCTAGACTAAGGGGTCCTCGGTTGCCGGTCTATCTCTTGTGGGCCGGACAGGTGGGCTGCTCTATGACTATCACTGGAAGGTCGAGCTGTAAGGTGACTCCGTGTGCAGGAAGGAAACTTTCAAAGCCTTGGTGTGTCCTCCATTTCAAGATGGCGTATGCATGTTTATCCCCTGATGGTAGCCGACTATGTGTAACCCAAGGAACCCCTGGTGTCTATATAAACCAGAGGGTTTAGTCCGCAAAGGCTTCAAGAAGCACCATCATCCTACTCAACTAGGGTTCGTTCATCTAATCTCATGGTACAGCGACTATGTAATCGTCATACACTTATCAATACAATCAAGTAGGACGTAGGGTTTTACCTCTTCCTAGGGCCCGAACCTGGGTAAATACTGTCCCTCTATTTCCTGTTCCCCATTGATCCAAGATCCAAAGCTCGGGACCCCCTACCCGAGATCCGCCGGTTTTGACACCGACATCTGCCAAGACAAGCCAAGGACCATGGCGGCCCTCACTTTACTCATGACCTGCTTTCGTGCGGGAGAAGATAGCGGCTTGCCCGAAGCACCCATAATGGTGAGGCGGGCACCTCAGAAACACGCGACGCCAATGGACAGCCCAAGCGTAACAAGAACAAGCGTAGGCATAAAAATGGTGAGAGCGACCCACAGGACGCGGTAGTCAATGCGGGGTTCACCGGACCTAGATCCGGACAGAAAAGAAAGCCCTTTAAAGGGAGCAAAGATAGACCTAGCTAGCTCGACAGGATCCTGGACCGGCCATGCAAAATCCACGACACCCAGGACAAACCAACAACCCACACTGTCGTGGAATTGTCACGGCAGATGTCCTCGTGCAAGGACTTAGTCGTGGAGCCATCGTAGCTGGGAAGCTTAAAGGGGTTAAGCGGGACAAAGGACACGAGGATTATACTGGTTCGGCCCCTTACAGTGAAGGTAAAAGCCTACGTCCAGTTGAGGTTGTATTGCTTAGGGTTTCGACGACCAGGAGCTAAACCACCTTGCCTGGTTATCGATTTGATCTTGCTTGTCCATGAACCGCCGCCGGGTCGTCCCCTTATATAGAGAGGTTGACGCCCAGCAGCTCTCAGAGTCCCGGCCGGCTCATAACAGTGTCCGGCTCGGACTCTCAACTATTCTTGCCTTATACTACAAGTTTCACCCTCACGGCGGTTGTCACTACGGGCCTTAAGCCATCTCCGGGTCTTAAGCCCATTATTAACCCGCCGTCTTCAAGTTTGGTACTGGGCTTCGCGTGATGACCATTATGACGTAACCCGGCCCCTCCTGGGCGGGTGACTCTAATGGTTATATCCTCAACATTAGGCCCCGGATTGATTTGAACCGGTTCATGTCAATCTTCAATCCCTTTGAGAGAAAATCTTCCGGCTTATATTTGTGCGAAGGTTATAACCCGCCATGACGTCATCTTCTGGATTCCTGGTAACCCGCCATGACGTCATCTTCCATTAAGTTCATTTTTTTTATTCTGTCATATCCCAACGGATCTTATCTTTAATGGCCATCCCGAAAATCGAGGCGCTTCTGTGGCGAGATAATCACGCTGCGGCCTCCTCGTTTCTCGCGCCCACTTATTAGCCGCACCTTATAAATAAGCCCGGCCCATAAGCCTTCATTCACTTGTCGCCTCCATCGTCTTCCTCCTCTGACACCCGAGAGCTCGAGCTCCGCCGCCGCCGCTGCTCTCCTGGTCTTCGTCAACCTCGGCCGCTGCATCACCCTGACCTATCCAGAGAAACGGCGGCGACCTCCGCGACTCACCAGCACCCGTAAGTTCTTGCCACTCCATAGAGTAGATCCGCATTAGGGTTCTTGCTGTTCTTCCCCTGTTCTTCGCAGTTCGTCGTCATTTCTTCACAGTTTCTTCTACACGGCCCCCTTAGATCCAGAAAACACATAGAACTCGTGCGGCTGTGGTTCCGCACCCATTTTCAATAGTAGCACGCCCTCTTCACTTGCAAAGAAATCCCCTTAGAGCTCATGAACTTCTCTGTATCAGCTTTCTAGGTCTAGAAATTTTTCCTTTTTAGTCGATCGTTTGATCCAAAACAATTACTGCAATCTGTGAAACTTGTTTGCGCCACACTTAGTCAAAAAATTGCATCTGTTTAGCTATGGCGGCTCATATCTCCGGCTTAAAAGAGGCCACGCGCTGTAAAATTTCCGGCTCATTTATGATAAGGTTTTAGACAACTTGAATTACTCACGATGCCCTTAGCGGCTTAGATAACCCGACGCAATTAGCCATATGTCATTAGGCCCCTTCATAAGCCGCCATCGTGAACATTGAACTGTAAACTTCCTCCGGCTTATAATTGAACCGGACATTTTCTTTTTTCATAGGCTTTCATCTTTCACAATGCCACCCAAGGCTCCCAAGGCACCCATCACATGCAACTGGATGAGATCCAATGTTACTGATGACACTTTAGCTGATTTCGTGAAGACGGGTTACCTGCCCAAGAAGAAGGTCATGTCTTATCGTGCCCCTGACCCGTCGGAGGAAAGACCTCAACCTAGAGATGGCGAGGTGGTGATATTTGCTGATCACATGAGCCGGGGCTTCGCACCTCCCGGCTCAAAATTCTTTAGAGATGTTCTGAACTTCTTCGATCTGCGGCCGCAAGACATAGGACCCAATTCCATGTCAAATATTTGCAACTTTCAAGTATTCTGCGAAGTATATCTTGGACAAGAACCCAGCCTACTGCTTTTTAGGGAGTTGTTTTATCTGAACCGCCAAAATGAGTGCGCCAACGGTTCTAGCTTGGAGCTTGGCGGAATTTCCATTCAACGACGGAGAGACTGCCTTTTTCCTTATGCTGAGCCGCCAAGCCACCCCAAAGACTGGAACCATACATGGTTCTACTGCCAAGACACTTCTCCGGCTGATGAGAGCCCTATGCCCGGCTTTCGTGCCCTGCGTCTGGAGCCAACTCACCCCCTGCCAGACAAACTATCTCAAGCTGAACGTCAACCACTGATCCCTACCATCAACAAGATTAAGGCTCTTCTGGGAAATGGCCTTAACGGCGTTGATCTGGTCCGGGTCTGGATTTCTTGGCGGGTGATTCCCCTGAGCCGCCGCCCCGGCTTAATGTGTGATTACACGGGCCGGAAGGATGACCCTCTGCGGCACAGCTCCAACGATCTACCTGAGGACGTCGTGGACGACATGACCAAGTCTCTCTTGAATGAGAGCTTAGCCGACTGCGGGAGGACCGGCTTAAGCCCCTTCTGCCAAGCTAACCCGGCTCCGGCGGTAAGCTACCAATCTGAGCACTTTACCTTCCACTTTAACAGTTTTCATTTTAACTTCAAGGAAACCTTTATTGCACTTTTCCAGGCTAACGACAAGTTCTGGAAGTTCAAGTATGACCATGAGGCTGCTAAAAAAGCCAGGAAGGCTAAGAAAGCCGCCAGGAGAGCCGCTCCCCGTAAGAAGGGAAGTAGGCCTAGCGCCTCAGAGCTGCTTCAGTTGGATGATAGCTCCGAGTCAGAGGTAACCCTTGATTCGTTAGGCTCCTATTCTGCCTTTCGTCTGCTTTTTAACCACCTTATTGACTTGATTATCTGCATGATACCGGAGCGAGTAACCCGGTGACTGAAGAGGTAACTATACTTTCCTCCGACTCGGACCCCTTGCCAAGGCTGAAAGTCCGAAGAGTAACCCGAAAAGTAAGATTTTCGCATCCTTTAGCTTATCAAGATCCTCAATTTCTTTTGAAGCAACAGATTCATGAGAGCCAGAGGCAAACCCGGGCCAGCAAGGATGCAGACCTCTCCTCCGGCTTACCCGAGGCATCAAGAAAGCGCCGGACTGAGGTTATCTCCAACTTATACCCTTTCCATCCCTTAGCGGGCATTACTCGTCAACCACTCAATTCGTCTGATCCAAATTATCAGGAAACTTCACCTTCCTCTGGTGACTCCATGCAATCTAACCTGCCGGCTTTCAAGACCGCACCCGGGTAATGATAATCATCTCATTTATGCTTATCTTATTTATGTTCTTGTACTAATCTTTTGACTTTCAGTGCCCAAGCCAAGCTCAGCAAAAGGGCCAAGAAAAATAAGCCGGTCGAAGAACCGGCCCAGACTGAACCGGAGGTTTCAGCTCAAGAGCCGCCATCTGCCTCAGCTCCTGAAGCCACCACTCCAACTGTCGAGCCAATCATAGAGGCTTCTACTAACCCGGAGATCCCCAGCCCAGCTCAGCCGGCCGATGACCCGGACGTCATAATCACCCGGACAGAGTTTGTCGAGCCGGGGAGACCCACTGTGCTAGCCAAATGCTCTGCCAAAGAAGAACTGCTGGAGCGCCGCAGGGCCAGACTGGAGATCACTGACTATGCTAACTTGAGCATTGGAGACATTGTTTCTGGTTACATTGGTCAAGTGCACAACAGCCGGGACTTAGAGATTGACATGGTAAAGCAGATACAGCAAAAATCTGAGGTACCACTCTCTTGCTTACTCCATGGTCATCCTTACCATGCTAGCCCCCAAGTCTACCACTGATGAGAGAATATGTTGTAGACTTAACTTCCGGCTTACTTTCATGAACCGGCAATTTGTAAATAGAATCTTTCAACATGCATTAGCCCCCAAGTGCCAAGTGTCTTTGCTTGCAAAGTGCTTGGGACTTTAATATTGTATGATAACTACTCAAATTGTAACCCGGAATTTGTACAGGCTGCCTGCAAGAAATTTGAAGCTGAAATCTCTGAGCTGAAGAACCGCCTGAAAACTCAGGAAACTGAGACCCGGAAGGCCAACGCCAAATTTGAGTTCAGTGTTGCTGCACAAGAAAAGCTGAAGAAGAAATTTGAAACCGAAAGGAAGACTTGGGCCGAAGAGAAAACCGCTTTGGTAAGCCGGGCCGAACAAGCGGAGGCTGCTCTGACGGAGAGAACCGCCGAACTCTCCGGCTTAAAGTGCCATGTGTCACAGATGGTCGCCGCAATCTTCGGTAAGTCATTCTGCAAGCCTTTAACAAGCTTACATTCTTTACGTCTTAGAAATCCCACAATTGCCTCACCTAACTTTGTTATGCAGGTCCCAGAAGCTTCAACCTCAATCAGAATGTTCTGACCAAGTTGAAGGCTGTGTACACCTTGGTGGAGCAACTCTACACCGGGTCACAGCGTGCGTTAGCCGTTGTGGCTCTGTCCAACGAGGTTCCGACTCACCTGGCGGATGTACTCAGGCGGCTTGCCGTTCTTCCTCAGCGCTTCCAAGAGCTAAGACGGGCCTCTGCAAGAGCCGGAGCTATAGCTGCTTTGAGCCGGGCCAAGGCTTTTCTTCCGGAGCTAGACCCGGCCGACATCGCTCTTGGATACCCCAGCCTGAAGGAAGACGCCACCCCCTTCGATCAAAAAGACTTTGCTGCCTGTGTGAAGAGCGTGCGCCCGGTGGCTACCCTGATTGGGAATGACACCGACCTTACCAAGTATCAGTCAGGCTACGACGCGGAAAATCAGAGGATCCCCACTCCACGTTATGAAGCCATCAGCTTGATCCCTCCGACTCGTAAGCATACCTTCGCCCCAGAAGTTGACCCGGCCGGGTTAATTGATGACGAGGCTCAATTTGAAGCTTTGAGCGGCATTGACTGGAAATCATCAACCTTCCAGGTCATGGAATCAGCCGGAGGAGCGGAGAGGGATGAGCCGGAAACTTCAACTCAACAAGCACCTTGACTTTTAGGCGGCTCAGGTCACACCTTAAAACAATGCCTCACCTTTTGGACTCGGGGAGTCTTGTAATAGAGTAGGACAAACACTTAATTTTGTCGTGCCATCGTGCACGTATTGAATGCTTAACTCCATTTAAGCTGCTTCTTCCTATTCCTCCGGGTCATAATCGATCATGTATTTTCCTTAAGCTCGAATAGCTGTCTTTAACCATCCTGCATAGAAAACAAATCACAAGTCTCTGGGCGGCTTACCGCACTGAGAATCATAGACCTTATATATATAACCCGGAATATGAATCAAAGTCACCAAAGACTGGCCCTCAATTATATCCTTGATGTAACCATAATAGCATACTTACAAGCCTTCAAGTATACTTCTGGTTTATGTAACCCGAATAATGAGGTGAAGATCTCAACTCCGGTTCACCAGCATCAATAATACTTACCATGTGTCATCAACGTTGTGAATCAAAATTAAGTCGGCGAAGTAAAAATCGCCCTTGCACACTGTTGATATGACCAAAAGAACTTGTTGTAAATCAGAAGATCAAAACTTAAGGGCTTCCGGTTCGAATACGACCAGAGAACCGTCCCAAAGGGGTTAAGCTAAGATTCGAATGCGATCACATAGCCCCCAGTGGCTTTGGCGTTGCCGATCAAGAGGGTACCGACGGCTATGTTCTCTTTGGTTCGAATACGACCCATGTTTGAACAGGAAGCCCCCAAATTACCTCAAGAGTTGTTTAACGACGCTGATTCGAATACGATCCACGTCGGTTCCCAAAGGGGGTTGAGCTATGATTCAAATATGATCAAAGAAAACTCCCCAATGAGCTCGGCAATTTGCCAATCAAGTGGGTATCGACAGCTATGTTCTCTTTGGTTCGAATGCGACCTATGTTTGAACAGGAAGCCCCCAGGTGATCATATTGTTTACGGCGAGATTCGAATACGATCATAAGCCGGATCCACCTCCAAGTGACCATGTGATGTTGTAATGGAAATAACACTTTTACCTTTGGAGGAGAAAAGGACAGAGGTCCTGCTTTATTATTTATCATAATATATACATGGCTATAGAAATATGTACATTATGAGAGCCGGTGGCTCAAGTGTAATAAGGCCAAAGCTGAGCTATGTTCCACGGCCGACGTGTCTCTTCCTCCGAATTGCGTGAATCTTTGTGCTCCCGAATGTCGATAAGGTAGTATGACCCGTTGTGTAAATTCTTACTGACCACAAAGGGCCCTTCCCAGGGCGGGGATAACTTGTGTGCATCTGTTTGATCTTGGATGAGCCGGAGCACCAGATCACCTTCCTGGAAGACCCGGGACTTAACCCGGCGGCTGTGATAATGGCGCAGGTCTTGTTGGTAAATCGCCGAGCGAGCTGCTGCCACATCACGCTGTTCATCCAACAAGTCAAGAGCATCTTGGCGCGCCCGCTCATTATCCGCCTCAACATAAGCCGCCACTCGAGGGGAGTCATGACGGATGTCGCTAGGGAGGATCTGCTCCATAAACCATGAAAAAAGGCGTGTAACCCGTAGACCTGTTAGGAGTAGTATTGATGCTCCATAACACGGAGGGTAACTCCTCCACCCAACAACCCGGCGTCCGTTGCAAAGGGACCAAAAGCCGGGGCTTAATGCCCTTCAAAATCTCCTGATTAGCTCTCTCAGCTTGACCATTGGATTGAGAGTGAGCCACTGATGAAACATCAAGTCGAATATGCTCTCGTTGACAAAACTCCTCCATGGCGCCTTTAGACAGATTGGTACCATTGTCAGTGATAATGCTGTGTGGGAAACCAAAGCGAAATATCACCTTTTTCATGAACTGAACCGTTGTGGCCGCGTCACACTTGCTAACTGGCTCTGCCTCAACCCACTTTGTGAACTTGTCAACTGCCACCAAAAGGTGGGTCTTCTTATCCTTGGACCTTTTAAAAGGACCAACCATATCAAGCCCCCAGACCGCAAATGGCCAAGTGATTGGAATCATCCTCAGCTCCTGAGCCGGCACATGAGCCCGTCGCGAGAACCTCTGACAACCGTCACATTTACTGACCAAGTCCTCCGCATCAGCATGAGCCGTCAGCCAGTAAAAACCATGACGAAAAGCCTTGGCCACAAGGGATTTTGAACCGGCATGATGGCCACAATCCCCTTCATGAATCTCATGTAAGATTTCTTGACCCTCCTCAGGGGAAACACAACGCTGGAAAGTTCCAGTAACACTGCGATGATGCAGCTCACCATTGATAATGACCATTGACTTAGACCGCCGGGTTATTTGTCTGGCCAAAGTTTTGTCCTCAGGAAAATCTCCCCGGGTCATGTAAGCCAAGTATGGCACTGTCCAGTCTGGGGTGATATGGAGAGCCACCACCAACTGCGCCTCCGGGTCAGGGACGGCCAAGTCTTCCTCTGTAGGCAACTTAACAGACGGGTTATGTAAGATGTCCAAGAAAGTATTAGGCGGCACCGGCTTTCGCTGAGAGCCCAGCCGGCTTAATGCATCAGCCGCCTCATTCTTCCTGCGATCGATGTACTCTACTTGGTATCCCTGGAAGTGTCCAGCAATGCCATCAACCTCGCGACGATAAGCCGCCATGAGAGGGTCCTTGGAATCCCACTTGCCTGATACCTGTTGGGCCACTAGATCTGAGTCGCCAAAGCATCTTACCCGGCTCAAACTCATCTCTTTAGCCATCCGAAGACCATGGAGCAAGGCCTCATACTCAGCTGCATTGTTAGTACAGGGAAACATCAACCGTAGCACATAGCAAAACTTGTCACCTCAAGGGGAAGCTAATACAACTCCAGCCCCCGAGCCCTCCAATTGCCTAGACCCGTCGAAGTGTATAGTCCAATATGTATTATCTGGCTTCTCTTCAGGCACCTGCAGCTCTGTCCAATCATTGATGAAGTCCACCAATGCTTGAGATTTGACAGCAGTGTGTGGCACATACTTCAGACCATGAGGCCCAAGTTCTATAGCCCACTTAGCCACTCTCCCTGTAGCTTCTCTGTTTTGGATAATGTCTCCTAGAGGAGCAGAACTAACCACAGTGATAGGGTGACCCTGGAAATAATGCTTAAGCTTCCGGCTTGCTATGAAGACCCCGTAAACAAGCTTCTGCCAATGTGGATACCGTTGTTTGGACTCAATGAGCACTTCACTGACATAGTAAACTGGCCGCTGAACCGGATACTCCTTACCCTCTTCCTTGCGCTCCACCACCACAGCCACACTGACGGCTCGTGCGTTAGCGGCTACATACAGTAATAAGGGCTCCTTGTCAACCGGAGCAGCAAGAACTGGGGGCTCAGCCAGCTGTCTCTTCAAATCCTCAAAGGCAGCATCAGCAGCATCGTTCCAGACAAAGTTGTCTGTTTTCTTCATCAGTTGGTACAGTGGCATGGCCTTTTCACCCAAACGGCTTATAAACCGGCTTAAAGCAGCTATGCGACCCGCCAGACGCTGGACGTCGTTTATACACGCCGGCTTAGCCAGAGAGGTGATTGCCTTGATCTTTTCCGGGTTAGCTTCAATGCCTCTGTTAGAAACCAGGAAACCCAAGAGCTTGCCTGCGGGAACACCAAAAACACACTTGGCCGGGTTAAGCATCATCTTGTAAACCCGGAGATTATCAAAGGTTTCTCTAAGGTCATCGACCAGAGTCTCCTTCTCCCTGGACTTAACCACGATATCATCCACATAGGCATGAACATTGCGCCCAATCTGGTTATGAAGACAATTCTGCACACAACGCTGATAAGTCGCCTGTGCACTCTTGAGTCCAAAAGGCATAGACACATAACAGAAGGCTCCAAAGGGAGTGATGAACGCCGTCTTCTCCTGGTCCTTAACTGCCATTTTAATCTGATGGTATCCAGAATAAGCATCCAAAAAACTTAAGCGCTCACAACCCGCCGTAGCATCAATGATTTGATCAATACGGGGGAGAGCAAAAGGATCAGCCGGACAAGCCTTGTTTAAGTCCGTGTAGTCCACACACATCCGCCAGGTGCCATTCTTCTTGAGCACGAGCACCGGGTTAGCTAACCATTCTGGATGAAAAACTTCGACAATAAACCCGGCCGCCAAGAGACGGGCCACCTCCTCACCAATGGCTTTCCGCCTCTCCTCATTAAACCGCCGAAGGAATTGCCTGACCGGCTTAAATTTCGGATCAATATTGAGAGTGTGCTCAGCGAGTTCTCTAGGTACACCTGGCATGTCAGAAGGTTTCCATGCAAAAATGTCCCTATTCTCACGGATGAACTCGATGAATGCGCTTTCCTATTTTTGGCACTGATGCTAAACTGCTGAGATGAGTCACCTGGAACGAAATCAACAAGTTTAGTCTCATCAGCTGACTTAAATTTCATTGCTGGCTCATGCTCCGTGGTCGGCTTTTTCAGAGATGTCATATCTGTCGGGTCAACATTGTCCTTGTAAAACTTCAACTCCTCTGTTGCACAAACAGATTCAGCGTAAGCCGCATCACCTTCCTCACACTCCAAGGCTATCTTTCGGCTGCCATGAACCGTAATGGTCCCATTGTGACCCGGCATCTTGAGCTGTAAATACACGTAACACGGCCGTGCCATGAACTTGGCGTAAGCCGGCCGCCCGAACAAGGCATGATACGGGCTTCTTATCTTAACCACCTCAAAGGTTAATTTTTCCGCCCTGTAGTTGTACTCATCTCCAAAAGCCACTTCCAGCTCGATCTTACCAACTGGATACGCCGACTTACCAGGCACCACACCATGGAAAACAGTATTGGACTGGCTGAGATTCTTATCAATCAATCCCATACGGCGAAAAGTCTCATAATAGAGGATGTTAATGCTGCTGCCTCCGTCCATGAGTACCTTAGTGAATTTATATCCCCCCACCTGAGGAGCCACCACCAGGGCCAGGTGACCCGGATTATCAACCCGGGGAGGGTGATCTTCCTTGCTCCACACAATAGGCTGCTCAGACCATCTTAAATAGCGTGGAACCACCGGCTCAACAGCATTTACAGCCCTCTTATGAAGCTTCTGATCTCGCTTGCACAAACTGGTGGTAAACACATGATACTGTCCACCATTGAGCTGCTTTGGATTGGTCTGGTATCCCCCCTGCTGCTGATGATGACCCTGGCCAGACTGCTGATTAAAGCCCCCTTGAACATTCTGAGGATTAGAATTTGAGCCGCCGCCCGGGCCATGAAAACCGCCGGCGCCTGAGCCGCCGCCCGAGCCATTGTTGCCATTAAAGGCATTGGAATTCTTAAAGGCCTTCATGATGGCGCAATCTTTCCATAAATGAGTAGCGGGCTTCTCCCTAGAGCCATGCCTTGGACAAGGCTCATTCAACAACTGCTCAAGCGTCGGGCCTGACCCGCCGGCTCGGGGAGGTGGCCTCCCCTTGCGTCGCTGGTTGTTACCCTGTGAGCTGGCGTTGGCCACAAACTCTATGCTGCCATCAGCCTTTCGCTTGCTACCTCCTTGGTTCGCCGGGTTATGCTGAGGACCCTTGCCATTGCCGTTCTTCTTTCCCTTCCATGTCCTTTCATCATCCGACGCGGGGTCCTTGGTACTATCAGAGTCGGCATACTTGACGAGAGCCGCCATCAGCGTACCCATGTCATTGCAATCGCGCTTGAGCCGCCCGAGTTTCATCTTCAGGGGCAAGAAACGACAATTCTGCTCCAACATTAAGACTGCAGAGCCGGCATCCATCTTATCAGATGAATGTATTATCTCTTTGACCCGGCGAACCCAATGGGTTGTAGACTCACCCTCCTGCTGTTTACAGTTAGTCAAATCCACAATTGACATAGACTGCCTACAGGTATCTTTGAAGTTTTGGATGAACCGGGCTTTCAGCTCAGCCCAAGACCCGATAGAATTCGGTGGCAGCCCTTTCAGCCAAGTGCGGGCAGTCCCATCTAACATCATGGTGAAGTACTTGGCCATTGTCGCTTCGCTGACCTCCAGCAACTCCATGGCCATCTCATAACTCTCAATCCAGGCTCCGGGTTGTAAATCAGCCGTGTAATTAGGCACCTTCCTAGGCCCTTTGAAATCCTTGGGCAGACGTTCATTGCGGAGAGCCGGCACCAGACAAGGGACACCTCCAGTCCTCGTAGGTATACCCACGTCGATGGAAGCCATCGGATAAGCCGGGGGTGGCTGGTAAGCCGTCAACTGAGGCACCTGCTCCGCCACTTGCCATGCTCTGTCTTGGTCTACCGCGTGAAAGGCTCCGTTATGAGCCGGGCCGTGGCCAGGAGGCAAGTCATGGCGTCGGACATTACTTGAGCCGGTCGCTGAGACCATGTGTCTGCTGTAACTCGGGCTCCGGCCTGGACGAGGGATTGAATGAACCCTGTCCTGGCTATAAGAATATGCCTCTTGCTGCGCCAGAGCCGTCTGAAGGAGTTCTCTGACCCGGCGGGTTTCAACCGCCGTTGGAGAGTCACCATCAATTGGGAGAGCCGCCAGCCGTGCCGCCGCGGAGACCATGTTTTCCAACGGGTTGGCATAATGACCCGGTGGTATTGGCACGTATTGAGGCGGGGCAGGGTTCACCCGGGGAGGCCCCATCACTTGAGGTTGAATTGGCGTACCACACCCGGGCGCTATGATTTCTGGCGGGTTACTAGACCCTGCACCAGGCGTGTTAAAGAGGTTTTGAGGATCGTAAACCGGAGGGAGTCGAGATTGGGCCTTTTGATGCATCCTCCTCATGACCTCATTGGACGCGTTTTGATCCATCGTGAGCCGGAACGACTGTGCCTGGATCAGCTGAGTCTGGGCGTCGAGAGCCGCTCTCTCTGCAGCCATCCTGATCCCTTCCGCCGCCAAATCCTCCTTGGCTTTTACTAGATCCAACTTTAACTGTGCCACCCCCGCGTCATGCTGAGCTTGATCTTCCGGGGCAACCGTAGCAGTTAACAGGGCCGTCATCTTGTTTGTGAGATCCATCAGTACCTGAGCCGGCGAGGGCACAAGACTTCCTGACCCGGCGGTGGGGTTCTGAATAGGTTGTGCGCCGGCCATGAAAATTCCAACCCGGCTCGGTGGCTCAAAGAAGTCTGGAATGCTGTCGCCATCGGAACAACCCCTGAGCCTGCCATCTTGAAGTTGATACAACGAGTTTGACTCATCCGTAGCCGACTCGCCGTCAGAGCCGGCGGCCGTCTCATCACCAGATCCCGACCCTTCAGAGAGTCCTCCATGGACATATCCCACGAAAGCATGCTTCAAGGCAGGTAGAGCCCGGGCGGGTCGCGCACGCTGAGCCGTCTCGATGAGATCAGCGCCGAAGTCCGGCTCAGGGCCCGGCTCACCAATCTTGCCAATAAAGACATGGATTCCGCCAAAGGGGACCCGGTACCCGTACTCAATTGAGCCGGCGTCGGGGCCCCAGCTTGCGTCGTCGATGTAGAGCTTGCCGCGACGACTCTTGGTCATCCGGCCCACAGCGTATCCCTTGAGCCCTTTGAAGCTGCCCTTCAAGAACTCAAATCCACCGTGCGCAAGCCCCACGGTGGGCGCCAACTGTCGTGGAATTGTCACGGCAGATGTCCTCGTGCAAGGACTTATCGTGGAGCCATCACAGCTGGGAAGCTTAAAGGGGTTAAGCGGGACAAAGGACACGAGGATTATACTGGTTCGGCCCCTTACAGTGAAGGTAAAAGCCTACGTCCAGTTGAGGTTGTATTGCTTAGGGTTTCGACGACCAGGAGCTAAACCGCCTTGCCTGGTTATCGATTTGATCTTGCTTGTCCCTGAACCGCCGCCGGGTCGTCCCCTTATATAGAGAGGTTGACGCCCAGCGGCTCTTAGAGTCCCGGCCGGCTCATAACAATGTCCAGCTCGGACTCTCAACTATTCTTGCCTTATACTACAAGTTTCACCCTCACGGCGGTTGTCACTACGGGCCTTAAGCCATCTCCGGGTCTTAAGCCCATTATTAACCCGCCGTCTTCAAGTTTGGTACTGGGCTTCGCGTGATGACCATTATGACATGACCCGGCCCCTCCTGGGCGGGTGACTCTAATGGTTATATCCTCAACACACACCAATCAGAAATGCTGGGTCTTTAAACAGGCTGGCAAGGTAGCGATGGAGGGTCAAAGTAAAACCCAAAATCGCAGCAAAGACGAGGATGAACCTCGGCGGCCCAATATTGGAGGCGAAAAGAAGTTTCCTAACAAGGTAACAGAGGTCAATATGATCTACGTTACCCACATCCCAAAAAGGGAGAGGAAGTGTGTACTTTAGGATATCTACGCATTAGAGTTAGTCGCCCCGAAGTTTAACCCGTGGTTGGCTTACCCGATCACATTTGACAAGCATGATCATCCAACCAGCATCACGCATGGCGGATTGGCGGCTCTCGTCCTGGACCCAATCATCGATGGTTATCATTTGACACGAGTCCTTATGGACAGGGGAAGTAGCCTCAATTTAATCTATGATGACACGGTTAGGCAGATGGGCATCGACTCATCTCGGATCAAGTCAAGCACCATCACCTTCAAAGGTGTCATTCCAGGCGTGGAACACCGCTGCACCGGAACAGACACACTAGAGGTAGTCTTCGGCTCACTCGAGAACTTCAGAAGTGAGGTGTTGATCTTCGACATCGTCCCTTTCCGAAGTGGATACCACGCTCTCTTGAGGCGCACAGTTCTCGCACGCTTCAATATAGTCCTGCATTACACTTATCCCAAGCTCAAAATGCCAAGACCCAACGGCGTTATCATAGTCAATGGTAACATTGAGCGCTCACTCCGAATGGAGAAGCGGACCGTGGCTTTTGCAGCTGAGGTACATGCGTCTGAGGAGGCGGCCCGCGGCGATAAACACACAGCCAGCTCTTCGAAGCACGCGCGGGCTATGCAAGTCGACCTCGGCCACATACCCCCGCACCCTAAATAGGGATACGGGCTCTTTGCGTGCCCTCCTTGGATGGGGCACTAATACGTCCATTTTGCATCGTGTTTTTATGTTGATATTTATTGTATTATGGATTGTTATTACACTTTATGGTGCAATTCTCATACCTTTTCTCTCTTATTTTATAATATTCACATGAAGAGGGCCGCCAGGTGGAATTCTGGACTAGAAAGGAGCAAATCTGAGACACCTATTTTGTACAACTCCAAATGTCCTGAAATTTTACGGAGAATTATTTTGGAATATATAAAAAATACTGGGCGAAGAAATACCAGGAGGGGGCCCACCAGGTGGCCACAAGCATGGGGGCGCGCCCTACCCCCCCCCCCCCCCCCCCAGGGCGTGCCCCCTGAGCTTGTGGGCCCCCTGGCCAGCCTCTGGTGCCCGTCTTATGCTATATGAAGGGTTTTGACCTAGAAAAATTAAGAGAAGGCTTTCGGGACAAAGCGTTGCCATCTCGAGGCGGAACCTGGGCATAAGCAATCTAGGGCTCCGACGGAGCGATTCTGCCGAGGAAACTTCCCTCCGGGAGGGGGAAATCGAAGCCATCGTCATCACCAACGATCCTCTCATTGTGGGAGGACCAATCTTCATCAACATCTTCACCAGTACCATCTCATCTCAAACCCTAGTTCATCTCTTGTATTTAATCTTTGCCTCAAAACCTCAGATTGGTACTTGTGGGTTGCTAGTAGTGTTGACTACTCCTTGTAGTTGTTGCTAGTTGGTTTATTTTGTGGAACATCATATGTTCAGATCCTTAATGATATTTAATACCCCTCTGATCTTGAACATGAACATGCTTTTTGAGTAGTTACTTTTGTTCCCGACGACATGGGAGAAGTCTTGTTATAAGTAATCATGTGAATTTGGTATTAATTTGATATTTTGATGAGATGTATGTTGTCTTTCCTCTAGTGGTGTTATGTGAACATCAACTACATGACACTTCACCATGATTTGGGCCTAGGGGGAGGCATTGGGAAGTACCAAGTAGATGATGGGTTGCTAGAGTGACAGAAGCTTAAACCCTAGTTTATGTGTTGCTTCGTAAGGGGCTGATTTGGATCCACATGTTTAATGCTATGGTTAGATTTATCTTAATTCTTCTTTCGTAGTTGCAGATGCTTGCGAGAGGGGTTAATCATAAGTGGAAGGCTTTTCCAAGTAAGGACAGCACCCAAGCACCGTTCCACCCACATATCAAATTATCAAAGTAATGAACGCGAATCATACGAGCATGATGAAAACTAACTTGGCAATAATTCCCATGTGTCCTTGGGAGCGCTTTGCTTTATATAAGAGTTCGTCCAGGCTTGTCCTTTGCTATAAGAAGGATTGGGCCACCTTGGTGCACCTTTGTTACATTTGATACTTGTTACTCATTACGAATTACCTTGCCACCAAACTATTTGGTACCGATAATTCCAGTGCCTGCAGAGAATACCTTGCTGAAAACTGCTTGTCATTTCCTTCTGCTCCTCGTTGGGTTCGACACTCTTACATATCGAAAGGACTACGATTGATCCCCTATACTTGTGGGTCATCAGGAACTACATCCCCAGGGTGCATAATTTTGCACTCAAAATTCCCTGGGCCGTCAAGGAGCCAAAATTCACTGAAACATCGGAACGGCTCGACCGAGGAACGATGTGGCTTTGAGCCCCCGCATCGGCAAGTTCTGTCAAAGAACCAGCCAGCATGACTACATCAATGTGGCCTAAACCACGCAGTGGATTCCTGCAAAACCTCCTGCAAAGGGCTCGGCCAATAAAGCGCTTGGAGCTTATAAAAGACCGAGACGGCATCAATACACGTAAGTCCCCACCATCAATGGCAACAAGCTGGTCAACAGCTCGGAAGCGCAGACGTGCGGCAAGAAGCGACCGGGCTTTTTAAAACCCGATGACAATATCCGCCCTATTGTTTCTTACTTCTTTACCTACGCTTTTATGTTGTATTCTTTTAGTTCCTCTCATTGCAGCTCGGCATGTAAAAGCTTGAAGTTATGAAATAAAGAGATCATGCCCTTCAAAGGTCCTTATTGTATTTCTATACAAGCACTGCCTTTGCACCACAAGAATGTCTTTAAGATACAAATGTTACAGGGCCCCGTTCCCCTATCTTGAAATACAAGTCTGAGGTAGTCGGCATCTCGGATGTTGCTTTATACGCATCAGTTTTGAACCTAGATTTTGGTCAATAGTTGGGTTGTCTGGCTCCCATGTGTACCTCTTACGTTCCCGATGAATTTGGCTAAGGGTGTAACGGGAGAACCATTGTGATTGTGCCGCCAGGTTAATTGGCAGCGAGCCTCAGTGGAGAACTGGTCACCATCCGCAGACCATGTTAAGCGAAGTGACGATAGAGATCACCTGTGTTAAACGAAAGGCTTCCCTTTTTAGCCAAAGTGCGTCATTGCATGCTTAGACCTTGGCTTGCTAAGCTGACCACTTCCCATACCGGGGCTCGTCACCAGCCCCCACATTCAAAATCCTAGGACGAAGTGAAAGTTATCAAACCATTATAGTCTGATTGCCTGGTTCCTATGAAGCACATACCGCCTCCGGGTACCGAGACGTCGGCCAAGGGTCAAAAATGCCTCAAGGAACACCCTTTGTATATTCTACACTGGGGAAGAAGCCGAGGACTGGCCACTTTCAGTTTAAAACGGTCGCACACATGGTAAAATAGTTTAAAAAGTACACACATATGAAGGAATTTAAAGCCATACTCATTCCATCAAATGATATGTTTTGTACACTTCACAAACTTTGGCATCCCGAAGTGCTACCTAGAAATACAAAGTGTCGTTTGAATCCGGGCTCCCTACTCTACCTCTGCAAATAACTACTCCGTGGTGCGCGGCTTGTCTGCAGGGGGGCCCGTGGCAACCATCGCCGCATCAACCTCCCGAAAGTGTGTCCTCACGCAGGCATATGCCCTCCATGCTCCTCCAAAGCACGCGGACCACCTCCAGTTGTTTACGCCCGGGATCGCATCTCGCAGATGACCCATAAGGCCAAACAAGCTGGTCAGCAGGGCTTCGGTAGGCCACAACGCAACGTAGAGGTCCTGGAGTGCCAGTCTCGTCATGCGGAATAACTCCACCAGATGCTTCACTCAATGATTCAGCAGCTGTGATGATGGAGACCCCTGGAACTATCCCCAAAATGCCTTCTTCACCTCATGACCCGCCAGCAGGTTGAAGTGCGCAACGGCATCAGCCACGCTCTGCGGGAGATCCACGAAGACTTCTGCAGAATGCCACAGCTAGGTGAGCTCGATGCACCCTTTGCTGCCAAACACACACTGCAATAAATATAGCTTACCCGAGGCGATTTGTTCCACTTGTTGGAGCACCTCGCGGTCTTGAGCTCGGAATGGGCAAGCTGGATCTTCTCGAGATCCTGCTTCACTTGCTTCCCCACCGCCTGAAGTTCATCACGTGCCTCGAACACGGCCTTCAGGGTCTCCTCGACCTCCTGGACCCGCGCCCGGTCCTTCTCGCCGGCCACCTTCTAGCAGCTCGGGCCTCCTCCGCCTTCACGGTCGCAGCCTTATGCTGCTTCACCTCCTATCGAGCTTTTTTGAGCTCGGCCTTGAGCGCCTCCAGCTTGGTCAACGTTGATGTCATTTAAATAGTTAGGCCTCAGTTCTCCACTCAAACATCATAATACATCAAAGGCAAGTCCGACTCGCTTACCTTGAGACTGCTCGAACTTCTAGTTCATCAGATTGAGGTCCTCCTGGGACCTCTCGAGCTTCCGGTTCATCTCCGCAATCTCCTCGGAGACAGAGTCTAGAGCCGAGGTCAAAACCTGCCAAGAAGATTTTTTTACACAAAGCCCGCAAACAAAGTATTGGAAGTCCAGAATGACTGCCTTCAGCAACGTCCTAGGGGCTGCATGACAAGCTCCTACTAAATGCACGACCCCAATGCCGGTTTCTTGAAACCAGCTTTGGGCTCGGGGGATATTCACTCACTATGCCATTTAGAAGGCCGTGATGTTATGTTCTCGGATAGGCGCATAAATCGATAAGCTCAAACAAATAAGTTAAAGGGTAGAGGCATACCTTGAAGATCGTGACAAGGTTCTTGAAAACCTCATGCAGGCCGGCCCCCGTGATACGTCCATTTTGCATCATGTTTACCTACTATTATTTATATTGTTTTATGCATAATAATGCTTTTTGGAGTAATTCTAATGCCTTTTCTCTCATAATATGCAAGGTTCACGCAAAGAGGGAGAATTCCGGCAGCTGGAAATCTGGACCTGAAAAAGCTACGTCAGGCTACCTATTCTACACAAGTCCAAATGAGTTGAAACTTTACAGAGATTTTTTATGGAATATATGAGAAATAATAGAGCAAATAAGTACCAGAGGGGGCCAACCAGGTGGGCACAACCGATCTGGGCGCGCCAGGGAGCCCAGGCGCGCCCTGGTGAGTTGTGCCCTCCTCGGCCCACCTCTTGTGCCCTTCTTTTGGTATATAAGTCATTTTGACCTAGAAAAAAAGGAGAGGACTTTCGGGATGAAGTGCCGCCGTCTCGAGGCGAAACTTGGGCAGGAGCACTTTTGCCCTCTGGTGGAGCGATTTCATCGGGGGAACTTCCCTCCCGGAGGGGGAAATCATCGTCGTCATCATCACTGACAACTCTCCCATCTTGGGGAGGGTAATCTCCATCAACATCTTCAATAGCACCATCTCCTCTCAAACCCTAGTTCATCTGTTGTGTCCAATCCATGTACCGAAACTATAGATTGGTACTTGTGGGTGACTAGTAGTGTTGATTACATCTTGTAGTCGAATAATATATGGTTTATTTGGTGGAAGATTATATGTTTAGATCCAATATGCTATTTAATACCCCTCTGATCTTGATCATGATTATCATTTGTGAGTAGTTACTTTTGTTCTTGAGGTCACGGGAGAAATCTTGTTGCAAGTAAACATGTGAATTTTATATGTGTTTGATATTTTGATGGTATGTATGTTGTGATTCCCTTAGTGGTGTCATGTGAACGTCAACTACATGACACTTCACCATATTTGGGCCTAAGGGAACGCATTGTGGAGTAGTTATTAGATAATGAGTTGTGAGAGTGACAGAAGTTTAAACCCTAGTTAATGCGCTATTCCGTAAGGGACTGATTTGGATCCAAAAGCTTAATGATATGGTTAGAATTTATTCTTAATACTTTTCTCATAATTGCGGATGCATGCGAGGGTGTTAATCATAAGTAGGAGGTTTGTTCAAATAAGAACAGCACCTAAGCACCGGTCCACCCAAATATCAAATTATCAAAGTAGCAAACACAAATCAAACCAACATGATGAAAGTGACTAGATGAAATTCCCGAGTACCCTCAAGAACGCTTTGCTTATCATAAGAGACCGTTTTGGCCTGTCCTTTGCCTCAAAGGGATTGGGCTACCTTGCAACACTTTTGTTACTATTATCGTTACTTGCTCGTTATAAATTATCTTGCTATCAAACTACTTGTTACTTATAATTTCAGTGCTGCAGAGAATACCTTGTTGAAAACACTTGTCATTTCCTTCTGCTCCTCGTTGGGTTCGACACTCTTACTTATCGAAAGGACTATGATTGATCCCCTATACTTGTGGGTCATCAAGGCTCTTTTCTGTCACCGTTATCGGGGAGTGAAGCGCTCTTGGTAAGGAAAAATTATTACTACGTGCTGAAATTTACTGTCACTTGTTACTATGGAAAACAATCCTCTGAGGGGTTTGTTTGGGGCATCTTCTGCGCCTACTGAAAATATTGGTTATGAAATTCCTTCGGGTATGATAGAACAACTGCTACTTCCTCCTTCCATCTATATAGGGCCTAATGCGTTTTTCAAGACCGCCTTTGACTATTGATAAGATTAATAATACATGAGATGTATAATATGAAAATTATATCATTGGAAGCTCCTTTCATGTACGAATTTGATGGTATGCTTTGTGTAACTTGCATGTCATATATTATTGCTCTAACATTTGGTCAAAGTTAGCCTCGAAAAACACATTAGGCCCTATATAGATGGAAGGAGGGAGTAGCTAATCCTTATGCAGGAGATGGAACCGAACATCCTGATATGCACTTGATATATGTGGAAGAAATTTGTAGATTATTTTAGCTTGCAGGTTTACCCGGAGATGAAGCTAAGGAGAAGGTCTTCCCTTTATCTTTGAAGGGAAAAGCATTGGCATGGTATAGGCTATGCGATGATATTGGATCTAGGAATTGGAATCAATTGAAATTGGAGTTTCACCAAAAAAATATCCTATGCATCTAGTTCATCATGATCGGAATTACATGTATAATTTTTGGCCTCGTGGTTGGGGAGGCTTAAGTCAATGTTATATTCTTGAGCCAATCATGAGCTCTCAAGAGAAATTATCATTCAGAATTTTTATGTTCGGCTTTCTCATGATGATCGATCCATGCTTGACACTTCTTGTACTGGTTCCTTTATGAAGATGACTATTGATTTCCGGTGGGATCTTTCAGAAAGAATTAAACGCAACTCTGAAGATTGGGAACTGAACGAAGGTAAAGAGTCATGTATTAAGCTTAAGTATGATTGTGTTAAATCTTTTATGAATGCAGATGCTTTTCAAAAGTTTAGCACTAAATATGGACTTGACTCTGAGATGGTAGCCTCCTTTTGTGAATCATTTGCTACTTATGTTGATCTCCCTAAGGAGAAGTGGTTTAAATATCACCCACCTATTAAAGAAGAAATTAAAGAACCGGTAAAAGCTAAAGATGAAACCATTATTTATAATGTTGATCCAGTTGTTCCTACTGCTTATATTGAAAAACCACCTTTTCCTGTTAGGATAAAGGAACATGCTAAAGTTTCAATTGTGGTCAATAAGAGTTATCACCTAAACCAGCTGAACAAATCAAAGTAGAACCTAGTGTTGCTATGGTTAAAGATCTCTTGGTAGAAAATATAGACAGGCATGTTATTTACTTCTGTGATGAAGCTGCTAGAATTGCCAAACCCGATGAAAAGATAAACATAGACCCGTTGTTGGCATGCCTGTTGTCTCAGTTAAGATAGGAGATCACTGTTATCATGATTTATGTGACATAGGTGCTAGCATGAGTGCTAGTCCTTTTACCTTATATCAAGAGATTATGAATGACATATCACCCGCTGAAATCAAAGACATAGTTGTTACTATTAAACTTGCTAATAGAGACACCATCACACCACTTGGGATTGTTAGAGATTTTGAAGTCTTCTATGGGAAAATAAAATACCCTACTGATTTTCTTGTTCTTGGTTCCCCACAAGATGACTTTTGTCCCATTATCTTTGGTAGACCTTTCTTGAACACTATTAATGCTAAAATAGATTGTGAGAAACAAATCGTCGGTGTAAGATTTGGTGATGAGTCTCATGAGTTTAATTTCTCTAAGTTTAGTAGAAAGCATCATAAGAAAGAATTGTCTAGTAAGGATGAAATAATTGGTCTTGCTTCTATTGCCATGCCTCCTACTGATCCACTAGAACGATATTTGCTAGACCATGATAATGATATGCATATGCATGAAAGAAATGAAATAGATAAGATTTTCTTTGAACAACGTCCTCTACTTAAACATAATTTGCCTATTGAAACTTTAGGAGGTCCTCCTTCACCTAAAGGTGATCCTGTGTTTGAATTAAAACAATTGCCAGACACTTTGAAATATGCTTATCTTGATGAGAAAAGATATACCATGTTATTATCAGTGCTAACCTTTCACAACATGAAGAAGAAAGATTATTAAAGGTTCTGAAGAAGCACCGAGATGCTATTGGGTATACTCTTGATTTAAAGGGCATTGGTCCCACTCTCTGTCAGCGCAAAATTAATATGGAACCAGATGCTAAACCCATTGTTGATCACCAACGAAGTTTAAATCCTAAGATGAAAGAAGTGGTAAGAACTAAAATACTGAAGCTTCTAGAAGTAGGTAAATCTATCCTATAGCTGATAGTAGATGGGTAAGTCATGTTCATTGTGCCCTGAGAAGGGAGGTATTACTGTAGTTCCTAATGATAAGAGTGAACTTATTCCACAAAGAATTGTCGCTGGCTATAGAATGGTAATTGATTTTAGAAAATTAAACAAAGCAACTAGAAAAGATCATTACCCTCTGCCTTTTAATGATCAAATGCTAGAAAGATTGTCAAAGCACACACAGTTTTGCTTCCTTGATGGATATTCTGGTTTTTCTCAAATACCTGTTTCACAACCTGACCAAGAGAAAACCACCTTTACTTGTCCTTTTGGAACTTATGCTTATAGACGTATGCCTTTTGGTTTATGTAATGCACCTACTACCGT
Source organism: Triticum aestivum (assembly GCF_018294505.1). NCBI lineage: Eukaryota > Viridiplantae > Streptophyta > Magnoliopsida > Poales > Poaceae > Triticum > Triticum aestivum. Next base: position 349,274,241 of record NC_057805.1, on the reverse strand, counting down.
TCAAAGATGTATGACCGCTATATTCTTTGATTTTTGTGAAAAGATTGTTGAGGTTTTCATGGATGATTTTTCCATTTACGGAACATCTTTTGGTGATTGCTTAAGCAACCTTGATCGAGTTTTGCAGATATGTGAGCAAACTAATCTTGTCTTGAATTGGGAGAAGTGCCACTTTATGGTTAATGAAGGTATTGTCTTGGGACATAAAATTTCCGAACGAGGTATTGAGGTGGATAAAGCTAAAGTTGATGCAATTGAGAAAATGTTGTCCTAAAGATATCAAAGGTATTCGTAGTTTCCTCGGTCATGCTGGTTTCCATAGGAGGTTTATTAAAGACTTCTCTAAAATTTCTAGGCCTCGTACAAATCTTTTACAATGATGATTGCGTAGAAGCCTTTGAAACACTTAAGAAAGCCTTGATTTATGCACCTATAGTTCAGCCACCTGATTGGAACTTGCCTTTTGAAATTATGTGTGATGCTAGTGACTATGCTATTGGTGTTGTTCTAGGACAAAGAGTTCATAAGAAATTAAATGTTATTCATTATGCTAGTAAAACTCTAGACAATGCTCAACGAAATTATGCTACTACTGAAAAAGAATTCTTAGCAGTGGTGTTTGCTTGTGATAAATTTAGATCTTACACTGCTGATTATAAAGTGATTGTTCACACCGATCATGCAGCTATTAAATATCTTATGGGAAAAAAGATGCTAAACCTAGACTCATTAGGTGGGTTCTGTTGCTACAAGAATTTGACTTACATATCACTGACAGAAAAGGAGCTGAGAACACCATGGATGATAACTTGTCTAGGCTTGAGAACATTCTTGATGACCCAGAACCTATTAATGATAGCTTTCCTGATGAACAATTAGCTGCTATAAATTTTGCTCATAAAACTCCATGATATGTTGACTATGCTAATTACATTGTTGCTAAATATATACCACCTAGCTTCACATACCAATAAAAGAAAAAATTCTTCTATGATTTAAGACATTACTTTTGGGATGACCGACATATTTATAATGAAGGAGTAGATGGTATTATTAGACATTGTGTACCTGAGCATGAACAGGGACAAATCCTACGGAAATGTCACTCCAAAGCTTATGGAGGGCATCATGCGGGAGATAGAATTGCTTACAAGGTATTGCAATCTGGATTTTATTGGCCTACTCTCTTCAAGGATGCCCGTAAGTTTGTTTTATCTTGTGATGAATGTCAAAGAACTGGTAATATTGGTAAGCATCAGGAAATGCCTATGAATTATTCTCTTGCTGTTGAACCATTTGATGTTTGGGGTTTTGACTATATGGAACCTTTTCCTTCCTCTAATGGGTACACACATATTTTGGTTGTTGTTGATTATGTTACTAAGTGGGTAGAAGCTATTCCAACTAGTAGTGCTGATCACAACACCTCTATTAAAATGCTTAAGGAAGTTATTTTCCCAAGGTTTAGAGTCCCTAGATATTTAATGACTGATGGTGATTCACACTTTATTCATGGTGCTTTCCGTAAAATGCTTGCTAAGTACGATGTTAACCTTAGAATTGCATCACCTTATCATCCTCAGTCTAGTGGTCAAGTTGAACTAAGCAATAGAGAAATAAAATTAATTTTACAAAAGACTGTCAATAGGTCCCGGAAGAATTGGTCTAAGAAATTAGATCATGCACTTTGGGCTTATAGAACAGCATATAAAAATCATATGGGTATCTCTCCTTATAAAATGGTTTATGGAAAAGCTTGTCATTTACCTCTTGAGTTAGAACATAAAGCATATTGGGCAATCAAAGAACTCAACTATGATTTTAAACTTGCCGGTGAAAAGAGTTTATTTGATATTAGCTCACTAGATGAATGGAAAACCCAAGCTTATGAAAATGCCAAGTTATATAAAGAAAAAAGTTAAAATATGGCATGATAAAAGAATCCAAAAGCGTGAGTTCAAAGTTGGAGAATATGTTCTTTTGTACAACTCTCGTTTCAGATTCTTTGCAGGAAAACTCCTCTCCAAATGGGAAGGACCCTATGTTATCGAGGAGTTTATCGATCTGGAGCCATTAAAATAAATAATGCTGAAGGTACTAACCCGAAGGTTGTCAATGGGCAAAGAATAAAACATTATATCACAGGTATGCCCATTAATGTTCAAAGCAATATTATCCAAACTATGACACCGGAAGAACACATAAAGGAAACCTTCCGGAACACTCCAGAATCTTGAAAAAGAGGAGGTATGTGATACAGTAAGTAAACGGACTCCGAAAATCCACAAAAATATTTTTTTGTCAGTTCTGGAATATTTAACAAATTAGGAAAATAAGAAACTACCAGGAAGGTGACCCTGGTGGGCACAAGACACCAGGGCGCGCCCAGGTGGGTTGTGCCCACCTCGGGTACCTTTCGGACTCCATTTTTCTTCCGTTTGCTTGTTTCCCAAGATAAAAAATCTTTATATACCCCCCAAACCTATTGACCACCGTATCGTGGAGAAATCTTCTGTTTTCTTTTCTTGCTGTTTCCGGTCAGATCTGTTAAGCCAGGCATCATGTCTTCTCCCTCCTCCAACAACGTAGAAGAGGATGCTTGGTTGATGAATATCGAGTTGAAGAGAGAGGAGCCCGAAGAACCTCTCGAAGGGGGCAAGAGCAAGGAGGCCATCGGAGATCAAGCGTCGGTGGTTGAGCAAGCCCTGCCGACCGAGGAGGAAGAAGAAGATATCCTTAAACCTTACTATGCTCATCTTACCCCTACTGAGATTGAAGCCTTTCAGATCATTGAAACAGTTCGTGTGCAAAATAAATATCTCACTCGTGAAAATATTCTGTTGCAAGAGCATGTCATCGCCCTCCGGAGCGTTATCCGTAGATTGGAGAATCTTTTGATCATGAAGGATAAGATCGCTACTTCGTCACCACCACCTCCTTCATCACCAAAAGAAACTTGAGTATTGGGTATAGGCACTCCCCTTGGCTTGTGCCAAGCATGGGGGAGGTGCCCCGATATCGTATCACCTCCACTATCTTTTGCCTTTACTTATCTTAGTTCGATCCATAGTTATTTTTTGCTTTAGATGAATAAAAGTTTAGTTTGATCCTTTCTTTTTGAGAGTTTGCTTAGTAATCTATCCTTGTAATCGTGTGCGAGATATATAATAAAGTTTAGTTTGAGTTTTGCTTTATTTACTTTCATGTTTCAATAAAAATAAAGGAAATAAATGAAAAAGATCATATGCTAATCTTATGGTAAGTAATGACATCACATAAGGAAGAGTATAAGTAGAAAATTTTATTGGAGATTTACAAACATAGCATTAGTCAATGATGCAATTCATGAAAGAATTAATAAGGGAAGAGAAGATTCACATACAAATATACTATCTTGGACATATTTTGTGATTGTGAGCCCCCATCAAATTATTATATGCCAAAATTGTTGACTTTGGACAAGGAAGACAACGTAATGATTTATGTTTGTTCATATCCACATAGAAGTTATATTATCATAGATCCTTTAGCATGTGGTGCTTGCCCCTATCTTCGCTAGCCAAAAGTTCCGCAGTAAGTAGAGATACTACTTGAGCATCCAAAAACCCTTAAACCCAAATCTTGTTTTGAGAATCCACCATACCTACCTATGGATTGACTAACATCCTTCAAGTAAGTTGTCATCGGTACAATAAGGCAATAAAAATTGCTTATAAAAGTGTTAGATCATTTAGTGTAAGAGAAAATTGAGCATTGTACAAACTTGTGATGGCAAAGAATAAAAGCGACAGACTACATAATAAAGGTTACTATCACAAGGGGCAATATAACGTGACGTTCTTTTGCACTAAGAGACTGAGCATACAAACAAATAAGCGCATGGCAACCTCTGCTTCCCTCTGCGAAGCACCTATCTTTTACTTTTATGTATTTACTTTTATGCAAGAGTCAAAGTTCTTCTCTCTATTCCTTTTTATTTTCTCTTTTGGCAAGCATCATGTGGTGAGGAAAGACCTAGGCACATATATCCAGTTAGATGTGGGTAGCATGAGTTATTATTGCTGACATCACCCTTGAGGAGAATACTTTGGGAGGCAAAATTATAAGCCCCTATCTTTCTATGTGTCCGGTTGAAACGTTTTGCTCATGTGTATGCGGTGAGTGTTAGCAATCATAGAAGACTGTATGATGGTTGAGTATGTGGACTTGACTAAAGACTCCGATATGTGACCCTTCCTGAAAAGATGATGAATTGTAGTTGCAAAGTTGACTGAGAACATAGTTTGTTGGTTTTCAATAGAGTTTATGCTTTATACTTCGATGTTGTGATGAACTGTTACTTGTTCATGAGAAGTTTATGATAAAAGTTCTATGATAAAAGTTTTATGTTAAACTTTATTGCTATTATAATAATGTACATGATGCTTCCATGTATGTATTTTGTTTTTATCGACACCTCTCTCTCTAAGCATGTGGACATGTTTTTCGATTTCGGTTTTCACTTGAGGACAAGCGAGGTCTAAGCTTGGGGGAGTTGATACGTCCATTTTGCATCAGGTTTGCCTACTGTTATTTATATTGTTTTTATGCATAATAATGCTTTTTGGGGTAATTCTAATGCCTTTTCTCTCATACTATATATGCAAGGTTCACACAAAGAGGGAGAATTCCGGCAGCTGGAAATCTTGACCTAAAAAAGCTATGTCAGGCTACCTATTCTGCACAACTCCAAATGAGTTGAAACTTTACGGAGATATTTTATGGAATATATGAGAAATAATGGAGCAAATAAGTACCAGAGGGGGCCCACCAGATGGGCACAACCCACCTGGGCGCGCCAGGGATCCCAGGCGTGCCCTGGTGGGTTGTGCCCTCCTCGGGCCACCTCCGGTACCCCTCTTCTAGTATATAAGTCATTTTGACCTAAAAAATGTAAGGAGAGGACTTTCGGGATGAAGCGCCGCCGTCTCGAGGCGAAACTTGGGCAAGAGCACTTTTGCCATCCAGTGGAACGATTCCGCCGGGGGAACTTCCCTCCCGGAGGGGGGAAATCATCGTCATCATCATCACCAACAACTCTCTCATCTTGGGGAGGGCAATCTCCATCAACATCTTCAACAACACAATCTCCTCTCAAACCCTAGCTCATCTCTTGTGTTCAATTTTTGTACCGGAACTATAGATTGGTACTTGTGGGTGACTAGTAGTGTTGATTACATCTTGTAGTTGATTACTATATGGTTTATTTGGTGGAAGATTATATGTTCAGATCCAATATGCTATTTAATACCCCTCTGATCTTCAGCATGATTATCATTTGTGAGTATTTACTTTTGTTCTTGATGTCACGGGAGAACTCTTGTTGCAAGTAATCATGTGAATTTTATGTGTGTTCGATATTTTGATGGTATGTATGTTGTGATTCCCTTAGTGGTGTCATGTGAACGTCGACTACATGACACTTCACCATATTTGGGCCTAAGGGAATGCATTGTGGAGTAGTTATTAGATAATGAGTTGTGAGAGTGACAGAAGTTTAAACCCTAGTTTATGCGCTATTCCGTAAGGGACTGATTTGGATCCAAAAGTTTAATGCTATGGTTAGAATTTATTCTTGATACTTTTCTCGTAGTTGTGGATGCTTGCGAGGGGGTTGATCATAAGTAGGAGGTTTGTTCAAGTAAGAATAGCACCTAAGCACCGGTCCACCCACATATCAAATTATCAAAGTAGCAAACACAAATCAAACCAACATGATGAAAGTGACTAGTTGAAATTCCCGTGTACCCTCAAGAACGCTTTGCTTATCATAAGAGACCGTTTTGGCATGTCCTTTGCCTCAAAGGGATTGGGCTACCTTGCTGCACTTTTTTTACTATTATTGTTACTTGCTTGTTATAAATTATCTTGCTATCAAACTACTCGTTACTTATAATGTCAGTGCTTGCAGAGAATACCTTGCTGAAAACCACTTGTCATTTCCTTCTACTCCTTGTTGGTTTTGACACTCTTACTTATTGAAAGGACTATGATTGATCCCCTATACTTGTGGGTCATCATCCCGCGGACTGAAAGCCCTGCAGTGCCGCCCCTATCAAGGCACAGTGCTCTTCCTTAAGGGAGGAGCCCTTTAGGGTCTCCTCTATATCTTCGGTCCACCCCACGCTAGCCCGTCCTTGGGCAGCAGGCGAGGGTGGCGGGACGACCTCGGACCCACACGCCGGTGTGCCGGCCTAAGTGGTCTCCACCTGCAATAGCGGAGCTGAAGCGGACCTTGGTTGGGCCGACGACTGGCCCAGCCCCTCTTCGACGACCTCAGGGATCTTCTCCCCATGTCTTGTTGGTTCGAGGCATCGACCTCGGCCATGATGGCCAACTCTTCGGCCCCCGCCGTGTTGGCTTGGGGGGCCAGAGTGGATGTCACCGCCCCCAGCCCGTCATGAGCTAGTGGAGGAGCCGCCGGCTCCGGACTCCCGCTGGCAGACAGCAGCCCACTCGAGGAACCGCTTGGGAGCACCTTTGGCAGACTGCGTAAAAAAGACGCTTTATGAGTTTACCATTACCAAAAGGACTTATCAAAAATACGGAATATAAAGACAACAGCTTACCCTCGGGGTGTCGGTTTCTTCCTCCCCATATCAAGGGGGTCTTCTTCTGATCCATTAGAGAGCTCGGCTCTCTCCAACGAGTTGCCGGCAGCCCTGGCTGACGTCCTCCTCGGCCTCTTCAAGCCCTTGGGCTGCATGCTGGCTTCGGTGTCCTCCGACACTGCACTCTTCCCTTTCGGGGGAGGGTTCTCTTCCTCCTCATCCTCCTCTGCGTCATTTTCATGGGCGGAGGAGGCATGGGTCTCCCCGGACCGGTTGATCGAGGTCTTCCAGGTCTGGGCACCTGTTTTTCCCTTCAGGGACTTCGTCCCTTTAGGGACCACCACGTGCGGCTCCTTGACCAGGAGTGCCATGAGCAGAGGGGTTCTTTGCTCCTCTGGTAGTGGGGTCGGGCATCGCACTTTCTACACCCATGCCAACCACTTCTGCAAACATAGAGCATAGTGATTCGTTAGAATCCACCCCTCAATACAGAAGACAGAAATTTAGATTTGTGTGAGCACTTACCGAGGGGCTTCGTAGCCGTCCTCGAAGCCGAGGTCCTCCCCCTCCTTGGGAATCTTGCCCTTGGCTAGCTTTAGGAACCGCGTCCACATAGCGGCCAAGGTCGAGCGGAAGAAGGCGGTGAGGGGCCCCATGTCCTCGTGCTATTGCACCCACATCGGGGTATCCCAAAGCTGGAGGGGAAGGATACGAAAGTTGAACATGATGTTGATAATGTCGGCAAGCTGGAGGTTCTTCGTGGTAGACCACCATTTGATCCTCTTGATCATGGCCTCCACCACGTCTGAGTTCCCCAAGGCGACGCTCTTCTCCCTCCAGGACTCGAGCTTCCTCGGAGGCCTGGCCGAAAAGGCTGGGACCTCGGTTTGGCAGGGACGAGAGGCTCGGTGATGTAAAACCACTCCTTCTGCCACTCCTTCACCATTTCGATAAGGTGCCCTTGAACCACTCAATGCCCTGGTTCTTACTGACCATGGATCCTCCGCACTCCGCCAAATCTGAGTCGCTGGACTTCACCTTGACCCTGAAGGTCCTTAGCCATAGGCCAAAGTGCGGCTCACAACGGAGGAACGCCTCACAGACTGTGATGAAAGAGGCGAGGTGGAGAATGGAGTTCGGGGCCATATGGTGGAAATCGAGCTCATAGTAGAACATTACGCCGCGCAGGAAGGGGTGCAGCGGGAACCCTAGGCCTCGGATGAGGTGGGGGACGAAGACCACCCGCTCCCCTGCGTTGGGAGCGGGCACTTGCTGGCCAGCGACTAGAGCACGAGCGGCGATGTTGGCGGACAGGTATTGTTGGGGAACGTAGAAATTTCAAAAAAAATCCTACGCACACACAGGATCATGGTGATGCATAGCAACAAGAGGGGAGAGTGTTGTCCATGTACCCTCGTAGACCGAAAGCGGAAGCGTTAGCACAACGCGGTTGATGTAGTCGTACGTCTTCACGATCCGACCGGTCCAAGTACCGAACGTACGGCACCTCTGAGTTCAGCACACGTTCAGCTCGATGACGTCCCTCGAACTCTGATCTAGCCGAGCTTTGTGGGAGAGTTCTGTCAGCACGACGGCGTGGTGACGGTGATGATGATGCTACCGACGCAGGGCTTCGCCTAAGCACCGCTACAATATGATCAAGGTGGAATATGGTGGAGGGGGGCACCGCACACGGCTAAGAGATCAAGAGATCAATTGTTGTGTCTAGAGGTGCCCCCCTGCCCCCGTATATAAAGGACCAGGGGGAGGGGCGGCCGGCCAGGAGGAGGGCGCGCCAGGGAGGAGTCCTACTCCCACCGGACGTAGGACTCCCTCTTTTCCTAGTTGGAGTAGGAGGGGGACAGGAAGGGAAGGAGAGAGGCGGAAGGAAAGGGGGCACCAACCCCCTCCTTGTCCAATTCGGACTAGAGGGGGAGGGGGCGTGGCCAGCCCTAGCCGCCCCTCCTCTTCTCCACTAAGGCCCATCTTGGCCCATTAAACTCCCCGGGGGGTTCCGGTAACCCCCCGGTACTCCGGTATGTGTCCGAAACTCCCCGAAACCATTCGGGTGTCCGAACATAGTCGTCCAATATATCGATCTTTATGTCTCGACCATTTCGAGACTCCTCGTCATGTCCGTGATCATATCCGGGACTCCGAACTACCTTCGGTACATCAAAATACAAAACTCATAATACCGATCGTCATCTAACTTTAAGCGTGCGGACACTACGGGTTCGAGAACTATGTAGACATGACCGAGACATGTCTCCGGTCAATAACCAATAGCAGAACCTGGATGCTCATATTGGCTCCTACATATTCTACGAAGATCTTTATCGGTCAAACCGCATAACAACATACGTTGTTCCCTTTTTCATCGGTATGTTACTTGCCCGAGATTCGATCGTCGGTATCTCAATACCTAGTTCAATCTCATTACCGGCAAGTCTGTTTACTCGTTCTGTAATACATCATCTCGCAACTAACTCATTAGTCACAATGCTTGCAGGGCTTATAGTGATGTGCATTACCGAGAGGGCCCAGAGATACCTCTCCGAATCTCGAAATACACCAACCCAACAAGTACCTTCGGAGACACCTGTAGAGCACCTTTATAATCACCCAGTTACGTTGTGATGTTTGGTAGCACACAAAGTGTTCCTCCAGTAAACGGGAGTTGCATAATCTCATAGTCATAGGAACATGTATAAGTCATGAAGAAAGCAATAGCAACATACTAAACGATCAAGTGCTAAGCTAACGGAATGGGTCAAGTCAATCACATCATTCTCCTAATAATGTGATCCCGTTAATCAAATGACAACTCATGTCCATGGCTAGGAAACTTAACCATCTTCGATTAACGAGCTAGTCAAGTAGAGGCATACTAGTGACACTATGTTTGTCTATGTATTCACACATGTATTATGTTTCCGGTTAATACAATTCTAGCATGAATAATAAACATTTATCATGATATGAGGAAATAAATAATAACTTTATTATTGCCTCTAGGGCATATTTCCTTCAGTCTCCCACTTGCACTAGAGTCAATAATCAAGATTACACAGTAATGATTCTAACACCCATGGAGTTTTGGTGCTGATCATGTTTTGCTCGTGGAAGAGGCTTAGTCAATGGGTCTGCAACATTCAGATCCATATGTATCTTGCAAATCTCTATGTCTCCCACCTGGACTTGGTCCCGGATGGAATTGAAGCGTCTCTTGATGTGCTTGGTCCTCTTGTGAAATCTGGATTCCTTTGCCAAGGCAATTGCACCAGTATTGTCACAAAAGATTTTCATTGGACCCGATGCACTAGATCGGATATGAACTCCTTCATCCAGAATCCTTCATTTGCTACTTCTGAAGCAGCTATGTACTCCGCTTCACACGTAGATCCTGCCACGACGCTTTGTTTAGAACTGCACCAACTGACAGCTCCACCGTTCAATGTAAACACGTATCCGGTTTGCGATTTAGAATCGTCTGAATCAGTGTCAAAGCTTGCATCGACTTAACCATTTACGACTAGCTCTTTGTCACCTCCATAAACGAGAAACATATCCTTAGTCCTTTTCAGGTATTTCAGGATGTTCTTGACCGTTGTCCAGTGATCCACTCCTGGATTACTTTGGTACCTCCCTGCTAGGCTAATAGCAAGACACACATCAGGTCCGGTACACAGCATTGCATACATGATAGAGCCTATGGCTGAAGCATAGGGAACAAATTTCATTTTCTCTCTATCTTCTGCAGTGGTCGGGCATTGAGTCTGACTCAACTTCACACCTTGTAACACAGGCAAGAACCCTTTCTTTGCTTGATCCATTTTGAACTTCTTCAAAACTTTGTCAAGGTATGTGCTTTGTGAAAGTCCTATCAAGCGTCTGGATCTATCTCTATAGATCTTGATGCCTAATATGTAAGCAGCTTCACCGAGGTCTTTCATTGAAAAACTTTTATCCAAGTATCCTTTTATGCTATCCAGAAATTCTATATCATTTCCAATCAGTAATATGTCATCCACATATAATATCAGAAATGCTACAGAGCTCCCACTCACTTTCTTGTAAATGGGGCTTCTCCAAAAGTCTGTATAAAACCATATGCTTTGATCACACTATCAAAACGTTTATTCCAACTCCGAGAGGCTTGCTCCAGTCCATAAATGGATCGCTGGAGCTTGCACACTTTGTTAGCTCCCTTTGGATTGACAAAATCTTCTGGTTGCATCATATACAACTCTTCTTCCAGAAATCCATTCAGGAATGCAGTTTTGACATCCATTTGCCAAATTTCATAATCATAAAATGCAGCAATTGCTAACATGATTCGGACAGACTTAAGCACCGCTACGGGTGAGAAAGTCTCATCGTAGTCAATCCCTTGAACTTGTTGAAAACCTTTTGCAACAAGTCGAGCTTTATAGACAGTAACATTACCGTCAGCGTCAGTCTTCTTCTTGAAGATCCATTTATTCTCAATGGCTTGCCGATCATCGGGCAAGTCAACCAAAGTCCACACTTTGTTCTCATACATGGATCCCATCTCAGATTTCATGGCCTCAAGCCATTTTGCGGAATCTGGGCTCACCATCGCTTCTTCATAGTTCGTAGGTTCACCTTGGTCAAGTAACATGACCTCCAGAATAGGATTACTGTACCACTCTGGTGCGGATCTTACTCTGGTTGACCTACGAGGTTCAGTAGTAACTTGATCTGAAGTTTCATGATCGATATCATTAGCTTCCTCACTAATTGGTGTAGGTGTCACAGGAACCGGTTTCTTTGATGAACTACTTTCCAATAAGGGAGCAGGTACAGTTACCTCATCAAGTTCTACTTTCCTCCCACTCTTTCTTTCAAGAGAAACTCCTTCTCTAGAAAGGATCCATTCTTGGCAACGAATGTCTTGCCTTCGGATCTGTGATAGAAGGTGTACCCAACAGTTTCCTTTGGGTATCCTATGAAGACACATTTCTCCGATTTGGGTTCGAGCTTATCAGGTTGAAGCTTTTTCACATAAGCATCGCAGCCCCAAACTTTAAGAAACGACAACTTTGGTTTCTTGCCAAACCACAGTTCATAAGGCGTCGTCTCAACGGATTTCGATGGTGCCCTATTTAACGTGAATGCAGCCGTCTCTAAAGCATAACCCCAAAACGATAGCGGTAAATCAGTAAGGGACATCATAGATCGCACCATATCTAGTAAAGTACGATTACGACGTTCGGACACGCCATTACGCTGTGGTGTTCCGGGTGGCGTGAGTTGCGAAACTATTCCGCATTGTTTCAAATGTAGACCAAACTCGTAACTCAAATATTCTCCTCCACGATCAGATCGTAGAAACTTTATTTTCTTGTTACGATGATTTTCCACTTCACTCTGAAATTCTTTGAACTTTTCAAATGTTTCAGACTTATGTTTCATTAAGTAGATATACCCATATCTGCTCAAATGATCTATGAAGGTGAGAAAATAACGATACCCGCCGCGAGCCTCAACATTCATTGGACCACATACATCAGTATGTATGATCTCCAACAAATCAGTTGCTCGCTCCATAGTTCCGGAGAATAGCGTTTTAGTCATCTTGCCCATGAGGCATGGTTCGCAAGTACCAAGTGATTCATAATCAAGTGATTCCAAAAGTCCATCAGTATGGAGTTTCTTCATGCGCTTTACACCAATATGACCCAAACGGCAGTGCCACAAATAATTTGCACTATCATTATCAACTCTGCATCTTTTGGCTTCAACATTATGAATATGTGTATCACTACTATCGAGATTCAACAAAAATAGACCACTCTTCAAGGGTGCATGACCATAAAAGATATTACTCATATAAATAGAACAACAATTATTCTCATATTTAAATGAATAACCGTCTCACATCAAACAAGATCCAGATATAATGTTCATGCTCAACGCTGGCACCAAATAACAATTATTCAGGTCTAAAACTAATCCCGAAGGTAGATGTAGAGGTAGCGTGCCGACGGCGATCACATCGACTTTGGAACCATTTCCTACGCGCATCGTCACCTCGTCCTTAGCCAGTCTTCGCTTAATCCGTAGTCCCTGTTTCGAGTTGCAAATATTAGCAACAGAACCAGTATCAAATACCCAGGTGCTACTGCGAGCTCTAGTAAGGTACACATCAATAACATGTATATCACATATACCTTTGTTCACCTTGCCATCCTTCTTATCCGCCAAATACTTGGGGCAGTCCCGCTTCCAGTGTCCAGTCTGCTTGCAGTAGAAGCACTCAGTCTCAGGCTTAGGTCCAGACTTGGGTTTCTTATCTTCAGCAGCAACTTGTTTGTTGTTCTTCTTGAAGTTCCTCTTCTTCTTCCCTTTGCCCTTTTTCTTGAAACTGGTGGTTTTGTTGACCATCAACACTTGATGCTCCTTTTTGATTTCTACCTCCGCAGCCTTTAGCATTGCGAAGAGCTCGGGAATTGTCTTATCCATCCCTTGCATATTATAGTTCATCACGAAGCTCTTGTAGCTTGGTGGCAGTGATTGAAGAATTCTGTTAATGACACTATCATCCGGAAGATTAACTCCCAGTTGAATCAAGTGATTGTTATACCCAGACATTTTGAGTATATGCTCACTGATAGAACTATTATCTTCCATCTTGCAGCCGTAGAACTTATTGGAGACTTCATATCTCTCAATCCGGACATTTTCTTGAAATATTAACTTCAACTCCTGGAACATCTCATATGCTCCATGACGTTCAAAACATCGTTGAAGTCCCGGTTCTAAGCCGTAAAGCATGGCACGCTGAACTATTGAGTAGTCATCAGATTTGCTCTGTCAGACGTTCTTAACATCGTCAATTGCATCTGCAGCAGGCCTGGCACCCAGCGGTGCTTCCAGGACGTAATTCTTCTGTGCAGCAATGAGGATAATCCTCAAGTTACGGACCCAGTCCGTGTAATTGCTACCATCATCTTTCAACTTTGCTTTCTCAAGGAACGCATTAAAATTCAACGGAACAACAGCACGGGCCATCTATCTACAATCAACATAGACAAGAAAAATACTATCAGGTACTAAGTTCATGATAAATTTAAGTTCAATTAATCATATTACTTAAGAACTCCCATTTCGATAGACATCCCTCTAATCATCTAAGTGATCACGTGATCCAAATCAACTAAACCATGTCCGATCATCACGTAAGATGGAGTAGTTTTCAATGGTGAACATCATTATGTTGATCATATCTACTATATGATTCACGCTCGACCTTTCGGTCTCAGTGTTCCGAGGCCATATCTGCATATGCTAGGCTCGTCAAGTTTAACCCGAGTATTCCGCGTGTGCAAAACTGGCTTGCACCCGTTGTAGATGAACGTAGAGCTTATCACACCCGATCATCACGTGGTGTCTCGGCATGACGAACTTTGGCAACGGTGCATACTCAGGGAGAACACTTTTATCTTGAAATTTAGTGAGAGATCATCTTATAATGCTATCGTCAATCAAAGAAAAATAAGATGCATAAAGGATAAACATCACATGCAATCAATATAAGTGATATGATATGGCCATCATCATCTTGTGCTTGTGATCTCCATCTCCGAAGCACCGTCATGATCACCATCGTCACCGGCACAACACCTTGATCTCCATCGTAGCATCGTTGTCGTCTCGCCAACTATTGCTTCTACGACTATCGCTGCCTCTTAGTGATAAAGTAAAGCATTACAGGGCGATTGCATTGCATACAATAAAGCGACAACCATATGGCTCCTGCCAGTTGCCGATAACTCGGTTACAAAACATGGTCATCTCATACAATAAAATATAGCATCATGCCTTGACCATATCACATCACAACATGCCCTGCAAAAACAAGTTAGACGTCCTTTACTTTGTTGTTGCAAGTTTTACGTGGCTGCTACGGGCTGAGCAAGAACCGTTCTTACCTACGCATCAAAACCACAACGATAGTTCGTCAAGTTAGTGATGTTTTAACCTTCTCAAGGACCGGGCGTAGCCACACTCGGTTCAACTAAAGTTGGAGAAACTGACACCCGCCAGCCACCTGTGTGCAAAGCACGTTGGTAGAACCAGTCTCGCGTAAGCGTACGCGTAATGTCGGTCCGGGCCGCTTCATCCAACAATACCGCCGAACCAAAGGATGACATGCTGGTAAGCAGTATGACTTGTATCGCCCACAACTCACTTGTGTTCTACTCGTGCATATAACATCTACGCATAAAACCAGGCTCTGATACCACTGTTGGGGAACGTAGAAATTTCAAAAAAAATCCTACGCACACACAGGATCATGGTGATGCATAGCAACGAGAGGGGAGAGTGTTGTCCACGTACCCTCATAGACCGAAAGCGGAAGCGTTAGCACAATGCGGTTGATGTAGTCGTACGTCTTCACGATCCGACCGATCCAAGTACCGAACGTACGGCACCTCCGAGTTCAGCACACGTTCAGCTCGATGACGTCCCTCGAACTCCGATCCAGCCGAGCTTTGAGGGAGAGTTCCGTCAGCATGACAGCGTGGTGATGGTGATGATGATGCTACCGACGCAGGGCTTCGCCTAAGCACCGCTACGATATGATCGAGGTGGAATATGGTGGAGGGGGCATCGCACACGGCTAAGAGATCAAGAGATCAATTATTGTGTCTAGAGGTGCCTCCCTGCCCCCGTATATAAAGGACCAGGGGGAGGGGGCGGCCGGCCAGGAGGAGGGCACGCCAGGGAGGAGTCCTACTCCCACCGGGAGTAGGACTCCCTCTTTTCCTAGTTGGAGTAGGAGGGGGAAAGGAAGGGAAGGAGAGAGGGGGAAGGAAAGGGGGCGCCCCCCCTCCTTGTCCAATTCGGACTAGAGGGGGAGAGGGCGCGCGGCCAGCCCTAGCCGCCCCTCCTCTTCTCCACTAAGGCCCATCTTCACCCATTAAACTCCCCGGGGGGTTCTGGTAACCCCCCAGTACTCCGGTATGTGTCCGAAACTCCCCAAAACCATTCCGGTGTCCGAACATAGTCGTCCAATATATCGATCTTTATGTCTCGACCATTTCGAGACTCCTCGTCATGTCCGTGATCATATCCGGGACTCCGAACTACCTTCGGTACATCAAAACACAAAACTCATAATACCGATTGTCATCTAACTTTAAGCGTGCGGACCCTACGGGTTCGAGAACTATGTAGACATGACCGAGACACGTCTCCGGTCAATAACCAATAGCGGAACCTGGATGCTCATATTGGCTCCTACATATTCTACGAAGATCTTTATCGGTCAAACCGCATAACAACATACGTTGTTCCCTTTGTCATCGGTATGTTACTTGCCCGAGATTCGATCGTCGGTATCTCAATACCTAGTTCAATCTCATTACCGGCAAGTCTCTTTACTCGTTCCGTAATACATCATCTCGCAACTAACTCATTAGTCACAATGCTTGCAAGGCTTATAGTGATGTGCATTACCGAGAGGGCCCAAAGATACCTCTCCGACAATCGGAGTGACAAATCCTAATCTCGAAATATGCCAACCCAACAAGTACCTTCGGAGACACCTGTAGAGCACCTTTATAATCACCCAGTTACGTTGTGACATTTGGTAGCACACAAAGTGTTCCTCCGGTAAACGGGAGTTGCATAATCTCATAGTCATAGGAACATGTAAAGTCATGAAGAAAGCAATAGCAACATACTAAACGATCAAGTGCTAAGCTAACGGAATGGGTCAAGTCAATCACATCATTCTCCTAATAATGTGATCCCGTTAATCAAATGACAACTCATGTCCATGGCTAGGAAACTTAACCATCTTCGATTAACGAGCTAGTCAAGTAGAGGCATACTAGTGACACTATGTTTGTCTATGTATTCACACATGTACTATGTTTCCGGTTAATACAATTCTAGCATGAATAATAAACATTTATCATGATATGAGGAAATAAATAATAACTTTATTATTGCCTCTAGGGCATATTTCCTTCACGTATCCCATGCTGCGTAGCTCTAAGATGATGTCGTCCATCATGGTGGAACTGCCCCAATGCCCCTTGAGGGTATCGGCCATGGCTGGTGGGGGAGGCTGGACTCGCTAAGAAAGAGAGCGTGAGATTGGACCTGGGCGCTAGAGCTAGGCAAAGTACTAGGCGGGGAGAATGAGAGTGTGGTTGATTGCGTTGTCCTCTCTTTTTCTCTTATAGGCTGATAAAAGGCTAAGAGTCCCCCTTGCTACGCCGATAAATACGCCACTCCCACGAAAGATGTCATTGAGCATATGGGGGGAAAATAAAATCTTGATGGTATCCCAGAGAAAATGTTCATGATCTCCCCTCGATGGGACGTGCCAGTAAAAAGGCCGCCTCGAGCCACGATTTAAGGGAAGCAGTAACTGCCCGACCCGTCATGGGGTGAGCCGCTTTGATAAAGTTGTCAGACTAGGTGGGACTGTTCATACCTAGATGGTTGGCCTTCGAGGCTAAGATATCCGATCTCTTCGGGCAGGGTACAAGCTCGGCTGAGCCTCGGTTGGCATCGCTCCTTTGGAGGAGTGGTTCAAGAATTACAAAGGGGAACTCGTCTGTTGAGCCGAGGACTCGGATCCGAGGTGGATTTTGTTAAGAGGGTCGTCCTCAGCATAGAAGACCAGTTCGGGGGCTACTGACGGTGTTCTGGATTAGGGGGTGCTAACCTAGTCGGCCCATGCTCCTCGGGTTGGGCCGATGGGCCCTCATTCGTACTCAAGATGGACTCCGAAGGCAGAATGTTGGATGCGTGATCGAGACTACCTCCACCGAAGACTTGTCGTATACTCCAAGATTCTCCTGCCACCTTGCGCCTAGATACCGACCTTGTAACCCTAGATACCCTACCTGGCGTGTATATAATCCATGGGGTTTAGCCTGTAGAGGGGCCATCAATGCAATAGCATTCACCTAGCCCTGGAGTTAGACCACATCTTACGATCTCGAGGTAGATCAACTCTGTACTTGATACATCCCCATTAATATAAACAAGAGTAGGATGTAGGGTTTTACCTTCATCAAGAGGGCCCGAACCTGGGTAAAACGTCGTCTCTCTGTTCCTGTTACCATCCATCCAAGATCCACAACTCGGGACCCCCTACCCCGAGGTCTGCTGGTTTTTACACCGACACCCAGTTTATGAGCTATTCCGTAAGGGGCTGATTTGGATCCTTTTGCTTAATGGTACAGTTAGATTTATCTTAGTTCTTCTCTTGTATTTGCAGATGCTTGTGAAATGGGGTAATCATATGTAGGTTTTTTGTTCAAGTAAGAACAACACCTTAGCACCGGTCCACCCACATAACAATTTATCAAAGCAATGAACGTGTGTCAATGTAACATGTGAATGCTTGATCACTGTAGGAAGTACTTTCGGATTGTCTTTGGAAATATTAATGATTGGGCCACCTTGCTGCACCTTGTTACTTTTGCTACTTATTACTTGTTACAATTATCTTGCTATCAAATTATCTATTACTATTACCTTACAGCACTTGCAAAGAATACCTTGCTAAAAACTGCTTATCAATTCCTTCTGCTCCTCGTTGGGTTAGACACTCTTACTTATTGAAAGGACAACGATTGATTCCCTATACTTGTGGGTCATCAGCCTCCTATGCGGCCACCTGGCAGACCCACCGCGCCTGGTGGATCGAGCACGGCATGCCGGCCAGCTCGCCCAAGGTCTCTGACGACGACCCTACGGGCTCAATGACGACACGGCGCCTAACCCGCGTCGGTGCATGCTGGCTTGACCATAGAGCAGGCACAGGCGAACTATGTTGCCATGGCGGAGGAGGAGCAGCCTGTGCCAGCTCCTATGTCGGTGTTCCGGCAGGCGTAGGAGGAGCAAAGTTACAACATGTTCCTCCTAGAGTAGCACCGGCTGGCGAAGAGCCAAATCTACGGATAACACGCAAGCGAGGCAGCCGTGGCTGCCACGGCTACGGCGAACCCGAACTTCGTTGTGGAGTAGTGGGCGCTCTACAAGACCGCACACGCGATGGCGGCGTTGGCGGTCGAGAACTCGAACGCCGCCGTCCAACTTTCAAGGGCGCATGTGGCAGGTAGACAATAACGAACCGTCCACGTCCATCATCGACCTCACGTCCACCGACGCCGGTGACGCACTGGTTGTGGACTCCTCCGAGGATGTGTAGGGCATGGGAGGCGGCAGGGTATTGTGTCCCAAGTGGGTCGGTCCGTCTCCCATGTTCACTTCACGGGTCTTGAACCCCGCCGCCGTTCATGTAGACGATAGGTGGAGGACGTGGTTGTCGATGCGGAATACAAAGAAAGTGAACGAGGGCACCGCCGTAGGATACGTTAAGGGTCTGCCGCTTTTTTATGAAAAAAGTTCGAAATATAATGAATTTCACCAGGTTTATATGAAAATCCGCCGTGTTTGTATAATTTTGTCTGGTTAGTTGAAACTTAATTTGAATGTATGCTGACAGTGTTGGATGGCCGACTCCCGCATTCATGTGCGTAGACTGGTCCCTGTCCGCGGATGGATACGAGAGCAAATTTACGGGTGAGTGTTGGAGATGCCCTTAACCTGCCGCTCCCGCAAAGAAGAATTCCAATTTTGAAAAGCTTGAAAAACTTGGCAAGAGCTCAACTTGACCGTGGACAAAAAGGTGGACCAAGCTTTTGAGAGCCTGGTTAAATGGAAGGTAGGATCACGAGACAAGACTCTGTTCTGGAAAGACCGATGGCTAAAGGGCGCAACCATCATAGGTATAGCCCCATTGGCTATGGCGACGGTACGTACGCAAGTGGCAAACAGGAGACTGGTACGAGACGCTATGTGTGCATGCATGGATGAACGACATAGTGGGTGACCTATGCACGGAGGGTTTAACCCAGTTCATTGGACTTTGGGAGATCCTCTAAGAAGTTCAATTGGATGCGGAGATAGAGGACAGCCCCATTTGGGCTTGGAACGTGTCGGGAGTCTACACAACGTCATCAGCATACAAGATGTTGTGTGAGGGAGGAGTTAAATTCCACTCCTTCAGGGCCATCTGAAAATGTTGGGCGCCACTTAGGTGTAAGATATTCATGTGGCTTGCAGTGCAATATCGCATGTGGACGTCAGATAGGAAGACTAGACACGGACTGCAGGACCAGACCTCAAAATGTTATCTATGTGACCAGGAGGAGGACACAGTACACCACATATTGCTTCAGTGTGTGTTCTCACGGCAAGTGTGGTACCGTTGCATTGCCAGGATGGGTTTGAGTACGGAGCTATGCCCAACTAACGATTCACGGTTGGTGCAATGATGGAGGGAAGCTAGGAAGCGAATCTATAAGCGAACTCGAAAATGCTTTGACACATTCGTGATGCTAATTTGTTGGACACTATGAAAGCAAAGGAACGCAAAGGTGTTCGGCTCAAGCCCGATCAAGAATGAGTGGGATACGGTGGACATGATCTTCGACGATCTGAGAACTTGGGCCAAAGCAGGAGCGTTTCGAGGACAACTAGTATCAGAGTAGTCGAGTAGAGTTAGGGAGTGGTGTGGAGCCTTGGTTAGGGTCGACTTGTGACACCTAACTAGTGCAATTGTAATCTCTTGTACATATTTTCTCCCTTCTATAAAGTTAAGGTACGCCTTTGGTGTACCAGTGAAAAAAAAACTTGAAAAAAAGTGGCACTTATCCCATGGTCATCCGACCTGAGAGTATTATATTCCTTCCTAGTAACCACGTTCCTACACGTATCTCCGATGTGACAGCTCACTTGATCAACTCATTTTCTTTCCATCTCCGCGGGTCACCAACTCTGTTTTTTGTTGGTTGTTAGAGAGACGGCGACATGGCGTCCCACAACGTGGAACCGTGCACTCCGGAAAGACCAAGCCAACATTCATCAACTCGATCACCAACGCAAGCAATCGAACACGAATTATTAGGCGACCACATCTACAAAGAAAACAGGAGCACGCACGTACGCGATCCAGAACCTAATTTTCAAGTACGCTCCGAGTCAAGGGAAACGGGCTGGACGGGCACCGCGTAACCCGTCCCTCTCCGCCACGCTCATCCCCACCTCCACCTCCAGCCGTTGGTTCGTTCCTTCCCTCCCCAAAGCGATCGGGTCAACCCGGGCGCTGCATGCAGCTGTAGCACACTGCTGGCCCTTGAATGCGATGCATGCTTCCGTCGCCGCGCCGACGCATACCGTATCGACGGCGACGGCGATGCCAATCATGCCTCTACTTGCAACATTATCCTGCCGTGTGGTAGATGGATACCCACCCCGTGCATGCATTCATTCATCCCCCTTTCTGTCTCCTACGTACACGAACACGACGACAGCGCCCCTCCCTACACCTGCCTGTACAGGAGTACAGGAACATACCATCTCGATCGCCTTCATGATGATCTTCTAATCTAATCTGCAGTGCCGCCGCCATCGTACGAGATCGAGCTGTTCACACTGCAGTAGTATTTCACACTTACGATACAGTACATATTTTGCTGGTAAAATATACTACCACCGTCCTTTGAAGAGTTACTTCCAACTTTGTTAGAAAGTCAAATTTTTTATGTTTGACCGTATTTATATAATAATGCACCAACATTTATGCCATTAAATTAGTAGCATTAGATTCATGTTAAAATATATTTTCATCATATACCTATTTGGTTTCACAAACATTAATATATTTTTGCATAAACTCGGTCAAACATTGAGATAGTTTGACCCTTCAATAAAGTTGGAAATACACTCTTTAAAGGACCGAGGGAGTAGAGATGAGACTGAATGTTAGCCAACGGATGCGAGGACTGCGTTGCATGCCAAAACACATCTGGACCGCGAGATCCAGATGGATGCCGACGGCATGAGAGTCCGCGTTGGACATGCCCCACATTTACCATCTCAGGAGGAGCAGGAGCAGTGCCATCCAGTAAGCGCCGGAGACGCGTACATACACCACCGGCCGGGAAAAGAAAACGAATGTACGAACTGCGCCTGGTCGTCGTGGCGCGCACGACGGTGGTACGAAAACGACGGCTGCTCCGGTCGCGTGCGGTGGTCGACGGAGGTGGTTGGAGACTTCCTCGGCCCTTCCTTCCCACCGAGCCGAGCACAGCACAATGGTCGAGGGATCAGATCGTTCCCCTTTACGTTCCTAAACAAAGGGCCACGATTCACACGACAAAATGCATGGTTTTCCCTCGCAGTCGTTTTCACCTGCGACTGCGAATGTGTCACCGTGGGATTTGACATGTCGCGAGAGGCCACAACAGAAAAGGTGCCCCGTGCTCTCGTGGAACCTTTTATCTGGCCTCAGTGTTGGTACTACAGTAATTCCTAGTGCCACGGAACATGACAATGAGAACCAGTTGACAGTAAAAGAGACCTAAGAGGCACCCGGTCCGTTCATCACACGCTGCAAAAACTTTCGCCTTGTCTTTGTTTAACAATATATATGTTGACGTTTCTTCATAGAGGATCACACGAGAAATTTACCGAATCGAATATATGCCAGACAATCTGTAAACCAAGAAAATGACGGCATTAGAAAGCTCCTGATTTCCCCCGCAAACAAGGAAAAGGCTCCTGATAATATATGAAATTCAAGCCTATCTCTCCACCTGAGATCCTGAGAAAATGACACCGCAATACGCAGTGCTCCCCAGCTAATCAAATACCCCCGCCACATCCAAGAGCTCATCAAAACCTAGCATCGATTCACTTTCCTTCCTGTGGGTATTAGCAGCAGTCGCTAACTCCTTGTGCTCCTCATCGTCAAGCAACAAGTGTCAACTCTCAACAACACCTCTACAAAAGCAATCGTCCACTCTGGTGATGCT
Source organism: Triticum aestivum (assembly GCF_018294505.1). Classification (NCBI taxonomy): domain Eukaryota; kingdom Viridiplantae; phylum Streptophyta; class Magnoliopsida; order Poales; family Poaceae; genus Triticum; species Triticum aestivum. The sequence continues at coordinate 349,251,776 of NC_057805.1, read as the reverse complement.
CTCCAGTTTGTGCGCATCCCTGTCGATGAAGGCCTCCGTGCCCTTCTCCTAGAGCCCCGTGCCGATCGCCGATGCTTTGGCCGGAATTCTTACACCATGCCGCCGGTTCTTGACATGCTCGTGCGGCTCCTCGTCGCGTCCGTGCTGCTCGGCGCAGCCAGTGGCGCGTTTACCCCCGCGGACAACTACCTCGTCCTCTGCGGCACGTCGGCGAGCGCCACCGTCGCCGCCGGACGGACGTTCGTCGGGGACGCGCGTCTGCCGGCCAAGTCGCTGGCCGCGCCGCAGAGCGTCGAGGCCAACACATCGCGGACCGCGGTCGTCCCGTCCGGCGAGTCGGAGCTGTATCGGTCCGCACGCGTGTTCACCGCGCCAGCTTCCTACACGTTCGCCGTCAAGCAGCCCGGCCGGCACTTCGTGCGCCTTCACTTCTTCCCCTTCCCCTACAGGTCTTACGACATGGTGGCGGACGCCGCGTTCAACGTGTCCGTGCAGGGCGCGGTGCTCGTCAACGGGTACACGCCCAAGAACGGCACAGCGGAGCTCAGGGAGTTCTCCGTGAACGTCACCGGGGGCACGCTGGTGATCGCGTTCGCGCCGACGGGGAAGCTCGCGTTCGTGAACGCCATCGAGGTCGTGTCGGTCCCCGACGAGCTCATCGCCGACATGGCCAGGATGGTGGACGGCGCCGTCCAGTACACCGGGCTGTCGACGCAGGCGCTGGAGACGATCCACAGGATCAACATGGGCGTTCCCAAGATCACGCCCGGCAACGACACGCTGGGGAGGACGTGGTTGCCGGACCAGAGCTTCCAGGTCAACACCGACCTAGCGCAGCACAAAGACGCCAAGCCCCTGACGATCAAATACGACGAGAAATCGGCACTCTCGTCCGCGTACACGGCGCCGGCGGAGGTCTACGCGACGGCGACGAGGCTGAGCACGGCGGGCGAGACCAGCACCATCAACGTGCAGTTCAACATCAGCTGGAGGTTCGACGCCCCGGCCGGGTCGGATTACCTGCTCCGGTTCCACTGGTGCGACATCGTCAGCAAGGCAGCCATGGGAATGGCCTTCAACGTCTACGTCGGCGGGGCGGTGGTGCTCGACAACTACGAGATTTCGCGTGACACGTTCAACCGGCTATCCATACCGGTGTACAAGGACTTCCTCCTGGGCGCCAAGGACGCCAAGGGCGCCATCACCGTGAGCATCGGGTCGTCCACCGAGGACAACGCGTTGCCTGACGGCTTCCTCAACGGCCTCGAGATCATGAGTATAGTCGGGAGCGCCGGCGCCGGCGCTGCCGCCACGTCCCCGCGCAGTTCAAAGGTCAAAATCGGGATCATCGCCGGCTCGGCCGTCTGCGGGGCCACGCTGGTGATGGTGCTCGGGTTCATCGCCTTCAAGATGCTGCGCGGGAGGGAGCCGGAGAAGAAGAAGCCGGCCGACGCCTGGTCGCCGTTCTCGGCGAGCGCGCTGGGCTCTCGCTCGCGCTCCCGGAGCTTCTCCAAGAGCAACGGGAACACCGTCCTGCTCGGGCAGAACGGCGCCGGCGCCGGGTACAGGATCCCGTTCGCGGCGCTCCAGGAGGCGACCGGCGGGTTCGACGAGGGGATGGTCATCGGCGAGGGCGGGTTCGGGAAGGTGTACAAGGGCACGATGCGCGACGAGACGGTGGTGGCCGTGAAGCGCGGCAACCGGCGGACGCAGCAGGGGCTGCACGAGTTCCACACGGAGATCGAGATGCTGTCCCGGCTGCGCCACCGGCACCTGGTCTCGCTCATCGGCTACTGCGACGAGCGCGGCGAGATGATCCTCGTGTACGAGTACATGGCCATGGGCACGCTGCGGAGCCACCTCTACGGCGCCGGCCTCCCGCCCCTGTCGTGGGAGCAGAGGCTGGAGGCCTGCATCGGCGCCGCGCGGGGGCTGCACTACCTCCACACCGGCTCCGCCAAGGCCATCATCCACCGGGACGTCAAGTCGGCCAACATCCTCCTCGACGAGAGCTTCATGGCCAAGGTGGCCGACTTCGGGCTGTCCAAGAACGGGCCGGAGCTGGACAAGACGCACGTGAGCACCAAGGTGAAGGGCAGCTTCGGGTACCTGGACCCGGAGTACTTCCGGCGGCAGATGCTGACGGAGAAGTCGGACGTTTACTCCTTCGGCGTGGTCCTGCTGGAGGCGCTCTGCGCCCGCACCGTCATCGACCCGACGCTGCCGCGGGAGATGGTGAGCCTGGCGGAGTGGGCGACGCCGTGTCTCAGAAACGGCCAGCTCGACCAGATCGTCGACCAGAGGATCGCCGGGACGATACGGCCGGGGTCGCTCAAGAAGCTCGCGGACACGGCCGAGAAGTGCCTCGCCGAGTACGGGGTGGAGCGGCCCACCATGGGGGACGTGCTCTGGTGCCTCGAGTTCGCGCTGCAGCTGCAGGTGGGGTCGTCAGACAGCTCGGACGTCGACACCATGTTGCCGCCGGCGCCGCCCGTGCCCGTGAAAACGCCTGAGGTTCAGCGTCGCCTGTCCGCCGCTACCGTGGCGACTGACGCTGCTGCCATGACCACCAACTTGGGTGACCTAGACGGAATGTCCCTGAGCGGAGTATTCTCGAACATGATCAAGAGCGACGAGGTCAGGTGAAGCCAAAAGGTGCTTCGTCCACGTTGTACAAACTGAAGCACGTGTATATTCGGTCAATTTAGTGTTTATAGCATGTAGTACATGACAAACGATGTACAAACTTTTATGTAGAAGAAAGTTATATCAAATAGTTATGTACCGTACCAATAAGGAGTAACAGATTCTCCTGATTTCACAAAAGTAACCACACTATGGATATGTATATGATCGGCAGAGGCAGCGGCTTATACTCCAGGATGAGTATAAGCAGAATCGCTATGTGAACAAGGCCGAGACAAAAATACATAAACCAGGAGGTGTCACTGCATTCAGAGCAGAATAATTCGTGGATATAAGTGAAAGATTACTGTAGTAAGTGGGCAAGAAACCATGCTGTATCTCCAGCACATTCGTAACACCAATTTTTGTTACAAATGAATAAATGAGTCTGTTAAACTCGAGGCATGATTATGAGTTCTATAGAGTAGCCTAACTTCCATCATGCTCAACAAAGAGCAGAGCCCTCGGATCTCGAGAAAAATAAAGGGGTCTCACCAGACGTCTACTCCCCCGTGGCGATCTAATACTCAATCACTACCTTCTACTCTTCCTTCCGCTTTCCTAATTGCTTTCTGGCCCGAGCTGTCAAGCACCGCCCCACAAACTTAAGAACCTCATCGATGAGAACCACTGGGAATGCAACTGCTACGACCAAAAGCCATTCGTTGAAACTGAGGGGCACAATCCCGAAGATTTGGGTAAGGAAAGGCACGTAGAGGATCAAAAAATGAAGCCCAAATGACACCGACATTGCCAGAAGAAGCCAGGGGTTAACCAATGGAGGCATGCTCAGAAGGCTGCCATCCTCAGACAGGGCATTCAGTGAGTTGAACATCTCAATGGACACCAAGACAGACAGGGAGAGGGTTGTTGCTTTTATTTTGCCACCCTGGAAGTAATCGCAAGGGTTCTCATCAAAATTGAATGTCCTTGCCCCTGCTGTGAATGATGACACGTTGAAACCCTCCCATGAGGGGCACTGGCCCCAGTTTGAGAGCTGGGAGTATGAAACAAGAGTGTGACCATCACTAGCCAGATCAATTCCCAGGAAAGAGCCGTGAGTGTACCAGATGATAAAGATTCCAACCGTTGCAATCCCAACATACAGCCCAATAACCTACACACATGTTCATAAATTTCAAACATAAGTACAACTGCATCCATTCACAAATTAATATTCTATGCAAGTACACAAATCAATAAAATCAATAAGGCCAGAAGACCCATAATGATGTGCCAAAAGACCACATCATGTGGAAGCTATACTCCCAGTTCATTTAATTAGGAATGAACTCTTGTTTTAATTTCTGGACATAAATACTAACAAAATGCTTGTTGCGGAAGTGCTGACTGTTTATAAGGTGTTCAAAAGTGTATATACCATAATTGCTATTGCTGAAAAGCTACGTGGAACACAGTAAATTAATTCACTGTAAGGGCTTCAAAGCAATTGATTTAAGATGAGGATACTTGAGGAAGTGCACGATATACAGGAAAACATACCATGTAGCGGAACAGGATCCAAGGAGTGATTAATGAATCATCACTTCTTCTAGGAGGTTTCTTCATGATATCCTTATCTGGTGGATTGAATCCCAAAGCTGTTGCAGGAGGGCCATCCGTAACAAGATTGACCCACAGAAGTTGTACTGGAATGAGGCCTTCTGGGATACCTAAAGCCGACGTGAGGAATATGGAAGCAACTTCTCCAATGTTCGAAGATATCATATATCTGCAGTGCCACATGGATCATATGAACTTGTTGCATTTGTTTTTTATGTTTCAAGTAATTAGCAAACGAAATGGTTAAAACATAGCTAACAAAAAAGATGTACCTTATAAAAGCCTTCATGTTGTTGTAAATGGACCTTCCTTCACCAACAGCTGAGACAATTGTACTGAAGTTATCATCTGCAAGCACCATATCTGAAGCTTCTTTTGCAACCTAACACATCATAAGGAGAACGGAAAAAGGTTACAAGTCCACTCTGCACATGTGAGAACCGCTAACAAAAACACGCCTTTAGGAACTCAGAAAAATGTGTCCCAACTTCCAAGACCTTGGCCAGGCAGCAAGTGAAACAGATTTTTCACCATTATGTCGTCTTTGTTGTTTTCATCTCTGCTCATGCCCGCAATGCATGCATACGTGTCAATTTATACCTTTCATTAAGTTAGGGTTCTATCCACACCATGTTAACAAACATAGCATGCATTATTTGATCACAGAAGGCCATCATGAGTAACACATTTCACAAAAAGGATACAGTGGAGGCAGGACAGGGAACACCATTAAATCAAAATAGAAAGATGAATGAAAAAAGCAATGAAAATCTAATGAAGGCAATAGGAATCATATCATTATCGCAGACTTATTTTGTGTATCTTGAGTGTTACTAGCATCGACTATTCAGCAGGAAAGTAGCCTTAGGGTTGATGAGTAACAGATCATTGTGATGGTGCAGCAAACATTACATAAAACAACTATAGCAAACGCTAAACAATAATGATAATAATAATAATTGCAAGTAGAAGCACCTTAAGTGATAGAAGACAATCAGACACTAACAAAATGGATTCAATTGCATATGTAAGGTGATTAGGTGCAGCCTAAAACAGTACTCTTGAGATGTCAGCAGGTGACATTTTTCTACGGAAATAACCAAATAAGCTAACAATGAACTACACGAAATAGGAATGGATCTTAAAAATAGAACTAAAAAGAACGACTGATTTAAAGAGAAAGAAGGCAGACCTCAGTCCCTGTAATGCCCATCGCGATTCCAATATCAGCTAATTTCAGAGCCGGCGCATCATTCACTCCATCACCAGTCATTGCAACAACTTCACCATCTTCTTTGAGCAGCCTAACAATTTCCTGCTTATGTTTTGGCTCTGCTCTTGAGAAGAGAAGGCCACCTGTTTGCCTCAAAATCTTCTTTTTATCAGGAAGAGCCATAAATTCCTTCCCTGCAAAGCTCATTGAGCTAATGTTTTCACTGGGACCAAAAACCCCAATCTCACGGCATATTGCCTCTGCTGTTTCTTTGTTATCACCTGTTATCACCATAACACGTATACCAGCAGCCCTGCAATCTTCAATTGCTTTGTGGACTTCTTCTCGTGGAGGATCCTGTAGTAGTATAGTAATAATGATGTTTAAGATACATGCAGTTATCAAATTAGGACTGCATATTTATTTACAGAATTTCCATGGACTGAGAAGGTCTCACCCTTAGACCAACAAAACCACAGAATATCAGATTATTCTCTATGGAAGAGTAGTATGCAGGATCAAGTAGATATTTGTGAGCGGGATGCTCTTCTCCATCATATGTTGCAAATTCTGCCAGATCTTCCTTGTATGCAAAGCCCAAACAGCGCAATGCACTGCCAGACATTTCACGAAGTGTTGACAATACGAGTGCCTTGGCACCCTCATCCAAGAGCACAACTGATCCATCGAGCAACTGAATATAGGCACTTCTCTCTAGCAAATTTTCTACTGCTCCCTGCAAGAGTACACTTTTACCATAAATATTCGTAGGAGAGAAAATGACATGACCAGAAACATTGGATGGAAGCAGCAATATGACATGAATACATGGTACTTGCTACTCACAGAAGCAAATAAGAAACTCAATGCCACATTGTAGCTGAATCTATAACCAACTGACTGAAAGTAAGTAAATATGCATTGATAACTAGATAAAGAGAATTAAGATTTGATGATATGGCAAAGATGAGCCCTAGTTTCAAGAGAAAAGGATGGCAAAAAAATGGTACGGTGTACAATGACAATACACGTTATGTTATTTCCAGCATTATGAAGAATAAAATGTGAGTAAGCCAAATTCCAGAAAAATAATATTTATACGCACTAGACGACTTGAAATACAAAAGTGCAACATATGTTAATCCACAACAGAACTAAACGATATGAAATACTCCAAATACCTTCACAAGCAGCAAATTCTTTCCAGTCTCTGCTTTTTTCACAATAACTCCCATTGATTTTCTAGTGCGATCAAATTCCAGTGTCCCTACTCTTTTAGCATCGTTGTTCCACCATTGACAGCACCCTTCAAACAACAAAGATACAAAAATTATGTCAGGTCTTCTCTTTCTACATAAAAGGTTAATAATGCAATCAGATTATATAGTATTGTTCACAAAAGAAATCAACATACTTAGCAAATCAGATGAATCCAGAGATGGAGTATATCCACCAGGGAGCCCCATTTTCTCGACCAAAACCTGGCACATGCATAATACAATCACTCCCCAGTACAAGTGATAAAATTACTGTAAGTTAATGAAATAGAGACAGTGTTATCTTAAAAAGCATTCAAATTAGATTGTAGAATTGACAAGTAAAAGCAACATGCAACATATGTATATGTTTATATCTTGCTTCATTAACAAATCATACCTTCAATGCAGCCTCTGTGGGCATCCCAGTAGCAACATATTGATGCTCAGAGTGTGCAATACTTGCATCATTGCAGAGTGCAGCTATCTTCGCAATCATCTGGAGGTTATCATCCATGTTCAAAGTTGGCCAGTCATGTATCTTGCCATCACTTGGATCATAAGTGGTACCATCAACCTTAAAGTTCCTAAGTGTATCGGGCCACCTCCCAATTGCCACAAGCCTCACCGCTGACATCTGGTTGGTGGTCAGAGTTCCTGTCTTATCAGAGCAAATCACTGTTGTGCAACCTAATGTCTCAACACTGGGTAACTTTCTCACGAGTGCATTCTTCTGAGCCATCTTCCTGGTGCCTAGTGCCAAGCATGTGGTGATCACAGCAGGCAGGCCCTCTGGAATTGCAGCAACAGCCAGTGCCACTGCAATCTCAAAGTAATATGTGCACTTCTCGAATGAGAACTTAAAATTCGTCGGCCAGCCATCCACATACTCCCAGGTGAGGAAATACTTGACGTTAATGAGCCAAACCAAGATACATATCACTCCAATAATGGCAGTCAGCGCCTCACCGAACTCATTGAGCTTCTTTTTCAGCGGTGTGTCATCCTCCTCCTGCGATGCCTCCTGGATCTGCGAATGGATCTTGCCTATTTCAGTGGCCATGCCAGTTCCAGTCACCACACAGACGGCACTGCCGTTGACAATGGTGGTGCCAGCAAAGACCATGCACTCCTTCCCCTGGATATCTGTGTCCTCGAGATGAATCTTGTGGCTGGTCTTGTTAACCGAAGAGGTCTCGCCAGTGAGGGATCCCTGCTCAACACGGAGGGTAGAGCTGATAAGCTGGAGCACACGCATGTCGGCGGGGACCTTGTCGCCCACGCGGAGCTCGACGATGTCTCCGATGACGAGGTCGCGCGCAGGGAGCCCATGCTTCCAGCGGCCGTCGCGCTTGACGGTGGCGTGCTCGGACTGGATCTCCTTGAGCGCCTCGAGCGCCTTCTCGGCGTTGCTCTCCTGCCAGACCCCGACGACGGCGTTGACGATGAGGATGAGGAAGATGACGAGCGGCTCGACGAAGGCGGTGGCCCTGACCTCGCCGCCCTCGGCGCCGTCGTAGAGCGCGAGCACGAAGGAGACGACGGCGGCGGCGAGGAGGATGCGGACGAGCGTGTCGTTGAACTGCTCGAGCACCAGCTTCCACAGGGACGGCGGCGCGTGGCGCTCCAGCTCGTTGGGCCCGTACTTGTGCAGCCGCGCCGCCGCGTCGTCGGAGCTGAGGCCGCGGTCCGCCGAGACGCCGAGCTCCGCCAGGCAGTCGCTCGGGGTGCGCGCCCAGAAGGGGAAGACGGGCACGTCGGGGTCGGCCCCGGGGGAACCGGATCCATCCGGCCGCGCGGCCTCGTCCTGCCCGCCCTTGCCCATTTGTTTTGTGGCGACGACTCGAGATTCGAACGGAGAGGAGACGCTCCTACCTAGGGTTCCCGTCGGCGGCGAGATCGCATGGAACCCTTAACCCTAGAAGGGGATGGAGGCGGCGGGGAGGGGAGCGGGGACTGGGCTGGGTGGGAGAAGAGGGCGATTGGTGGTGCAGTGGTGGTGTGGATTCGAAAGCAGGCTGGGGAAGGACGGGGGGCTTTTGCCTTTGTTTTTCCGCTTTTCTTTATGGCGTAAACTATTTTCTTACTCCAAATCGATCGCGACAGGGAAGAAATATTAATCTTCGTGAGCTTGCGCGGCGCACGCCCCGGGTGGTTCATTCCCTAGTCATCTTGGACTTTTGTGTGTCTGCGGGTGGGGGCGCCTATGAGGTGGGACCCTTCGTCAGCGAGCGAAAGGGTCGTTATTGTGGCGGCTAGTACTACTTTCGATGATGATATGTGCCGATTGGTTAATTAATTAACCGGTAAGGTATGGGGTTCTTGATAGAGAGATGCCTTGCTTGACCCGGAGCGGAGGCCACGTCACCAGGCGACGCGCCTCCAACGGTATGTGCCACTGAAGCGTGGGGCCGCTTCGAGCCTTGGCCCACACGCAGTGAGGGGCGTGCTGCTTTTGTGGCTGGCGGGACCGCTTTGCGCGGATCGGGGTGCGAGGAATCTTTCCGGCGAGTGGTGGCGTGACGTCAGTCGGGCCAACCATCGCACGGCGCTGGGCGCTCCGCCCGAGCGCAGCCGCTAATGACGCACCTCCGGCCAATGGCGCGGCGCCACCTGTACCCCGCGCCTCCTGATTTTTAGGCTGATCACAATGGGGAGTAATTTGGACTAGGCGCATGCATATGTTACTAGTCTATGTTACCACCTTTATAGTGGGTTGTAACATGTATGTGGTATTATGCAAACCATTATTTATTAAAATATAGACTCATTTTGCCTTGGGATATGTTATGTTACAGTAACATATTATGCTACTTCAACCATCTCTCCTTATTGAATACATGTCATGTAAGCAAAAAAAATTAAGATGTGTTATGTTACTTGCTATGTTACTCCCAGTATGACCAGCCTTACCGGGTTCCCTCCCGGGCTGCAAAAGAGGAATTCTGGAAGCTACTACCGGGCGATGGACCTGTTGGGGAGGCACGAGCACGGGCAGTCGCGCGAACGCAGCAGCTTCGGCTGCGCCCTGCACGTTCCGGTGCCGTGCCGTGCGCTGCCATGCCATCGCACATCGCCGTGCAGTGCGCACGCGCGGGGAATCGGCCGAACCTGCTACGTACGGGCAGCACCGCAGAGATCGGGGTCAGGCACGCGGCGCACCACGTTGTTCCTGGAGCGCAGAGGGTGTCAAGTGGTAGCCTGGTAGGTAGTGTAGTGGAGTTTGTATATGCAGGTGACCTCCTCGCTGTCGTCGATTCCTTTTCGGCAGGAGTGGTGCGAGATCTGGATACATATTTTACGGGGAAACGGAGACCGCACTAAGCGTGGATCGCGGATTTCGCAGCTTCCGCGTAGCTGCAGTACGGCGGGTACAGTACAGTACGAAGGGAGCCAATGCCACCGTACCGTGGGGGCACGGTTCGCCGTCCGTGGGAGCCAGCCAGAAGCGCACATGCGGTGGCCTCGGGTTGCACACGGGATCGAATCGGACGCATGGCGGTGACAGGGCTGTGCTGGGGCAGCAGACCAAAAGGAAAAGATATTGGGAGATGGTGAGGAAACCAATCCACCCGTAACCTGCCGTTTTCTTCTCATCTGAGTACCTCTTCTTCTTCATCCGTGCTAGCCCTCCCTTAGCTCCGTCGCCGTACCGAGCCCTCAACCGTCAGCACCGCCACAACACTCCTCCCGTCACTCTCGCAGCCGTGGACACTCGCCGGCCTAGACGCCGTCGTGGCACTTCCAGCTCCTTTTGGACTGCATCATGCCCTCAATGTGTTCTACACATTGTCCAACCAGTTTTTGATGATCGTTTTGTAGGCAAGACAATGATTCATCGGATGAGGAGTATGACCAACGGAGCTTGATGAATTAATTCAAAAGAAGTAGTTCTTTGATTCATCGGATTGAGACGAAGAAGCGGAGATGATTGTGATCATGAGCATCCTTCGGGAAATGGACCGAGAGGTGGAACACATTCTAAACTTCAAGGGTTCGCTCAAAGCAAGAAGAGTTCTGAACCGGGATCAGGTCTCTGGAGCATGGCTGCTCTACAAGGTTGATCCCGGACCAACATTCCCAGATGAATGGTTTCACTAACGCTTATGTATGCGCAAACCCTTATTCTTGCGCGTGGTGGAGGGAGTGGAGGCACACTATCCCTACTTAAAGCTCACTAGGGATTGTTGCGGAAAACTATCATTCTCTGCTAAGCGGAAATGCACGGCTGCTACGAGGATGCTTGCACTTGGTACCGTTGTTGATGTCATTGGTGAGATGGTCCGGATAGGGGAAAGCACATGCCTAAAGAAACTATCAAGTTTGTTCGCGACATGGTGGAGGTGTTTGGAGCAGAATATCTAAGAGAACCAAATGAGGAGGACACAGAAAAGTTGCTAGCTGGAGAGGCAAGAGGTTTTTCAGGTATGCTTGATTCAATTGATTGCATGCATTGGCAATGAAAGAACTGCCCGAATGGTTTGCGCGGGATGTACTAAGGTCACATCAAAGAGGCCACCGTCATATTGGAAGCAATGGCATCACATGACATGGATTTGGTATGCTTTCTTTGAAATGCCTCATTCTTACAACGACATCAATGTGCTTCAGTGATCTCCCGTGTTCAGAAGACATTGTAATGGGGAATCGCCATTGTGCAACTTCATTGTCAACGGCCGATGGAGTCGATTACGGCAGATCTCGGGTAGAGGGTCCCAATCTAGTAGCCTTGTCATGATGGTAACAAAGACACATGTTTTACCCGAGTTCGGGCTCTCCTCTGAGATAAAACCCTATGTGTTGCTATTGTTGTATTGATTTACTATCGAGTACAAAGTACATGTGATCTACCTCGAGATCGTTGTGTGTCCTCTACGAGCCTTACCCCTTGGTTTATATAGGTGCCAGGTGGTACACGTTAGGAGCCTCTGAACCAGTCTTCAAGTCAGAGACACTCCTCAGATCTTCCGATCTGTTCTTCATTCTTTAGTCGCCGGTCTTGAAACTGGTTCAATGAGTCTCCCTTTGTTCAATGATGAGTCCATATCTGAGGTGCTTCAGCAATTTCGTCCTTGCCAAATTTTTCATTGGGTTCATGTTGTTTTGGACATCGGAAATCTCTCTGCGTTGTAGTTCCTTAGTCGTAAAGTTTTCTCGCTTTGGTGTGTCATGATGGTCTGGTTTGGCATTAGCTCAGACCAATTACATCCACCAGCCCACATGGCGGTGAAGCGCATACATCCCATCAGTCAACATTACGTGTGGACGTGGGTAGGGGTCCCATCATCGTCACGTCTCATAAAAAAGTGTTAGTGCGCCTTGATGCGGTAATGAAGAGGTAAAAGGACCCCCGACTCCTAGAACTTGCACAAAATGTGACGATTTGATCCTAGAACTTGCAAATGTCCACCCCGCCGTCCTACAACTTGTGGCATATGTGATGATTTAGTCCAGAGCGAATCAGAGAGAGCCAAGTGGCGCCAGCTAGCCCAAGTCGGTCGTTGCCGCACATTTTGTAGATACCTCCATGCCGTTTTCGCTAATTAACCCGCAGTACAATCGCTAGGGGGTCCTGAAGGTCCCGCAAGCTCATGGGTCGTGCGCCTTGGGCTTGTGGGGCCCTGTGCACCTTCTGAAGCTTCCTGGATCTCTCCTTATTCATAAAAAATCACCGTAAACTTTTATCGCGTCTGGACTTTGTTTGGTATGGTTTTCTGTGAAACAAATAAATAGGCAAAAAAGGAACTAACACTAGGCACTAGATTAATATGCTAGTCCATAAAAATAATAAAAACAGCAAGGTAGCAAGCGATAAAAGTGAGCACAAACGGTATTGCAATGCTTGAAAATGAGGCCTAGGGTTCGTAATTTCGCTAGTGCAATCTCCCAACAATGCTAATATAATTGGATCATATAACCATCCCTCACGTGCGACGAAGAATCACTCCAAATTTCTTATATAGCGGAGAACATAAGAAGAAATTGTTTGTAGGGTACGAAACCACCTCGAAGCCATTCTTTCCGATCGATCTATCCAAGAGTTCGTACTAAAATAACACCAAATAATTTCAGATTCATAATACTCAATCCAACACAAAGAACCCCAAAGAGTGCCCAAGATTTCTACCGGAGAAACAAAGACAAGAACGTGCATCAACCCCTATGCATAGATTACCCCAATGTCACCTCGGGAATCCGCGAGTTGAGTGTCAAAACATACATCAAGTGAATCAATATGATACCCCATTATCACCACGAGTATTGATTTGCAAGACATATATCAAGTGCTCTTAAATCCATAAAAGTATTCAATCCGATAAAACAAAATCTCAAAGGGAAAACTCAATTCGTCACAAGATAGAGAGGGGAAAACACCATATGATCCGACTATATTAACAAAGCCCGCGATACATCAAGATCGGACATCTCAAGAACACGAGAGAGAGAGAGAGAGAGAGATTAAACACATAGCTACTGGTACAAACCCTCAGCCCCGAGGGTGGACTACTCCCTCCTCATCATGGTGCCCGCCGGGATGATGAAGATGGCCACCGATGATGATCTCCCCCTCCGGCAGGGTGCCGGAACGGGGTCTAGATTGGTTTTCATGCATACAGAGGTTTGTGGCAGCGGAACTTCTGATCTAGGGCTACCCCGAGGGTTTTTGGAATATTTGGTGATTTATAGGGCAAAGAGGGGGTGTAGGAGGCCATTGAGGTGGGCACAACCCACTTGGGCGCGCCTGGGCCCCCAGGCTCGCCCTGGTGGGTTGTGCCCCCCTCGGGGCACCCCCCAGATGCTTCTCTGGCCCACTGGATGTCTTCTGGTCCATAAAAAATCCATAAAAGTTTCGCGGTGTTTGGACTCTGTTTGATATTGATTTCCTGCGATGTAAAAAACAAGCAAAAAACAGCAACTCGCAATGGGCATTGGGTCAATAGGTTAGTCCCAAAAAATGATATAAAGTTGCTATAAAATGATTGTAAAACACCCAAGAATGATAATATAACGGCATGAATACTTCATAAATTATAGATACGTTGGAGACGTATCAGCATCCCCAAGCTTAATTCCTACTCGTCCTCGAGTAGGTAAATGATAAAAGAAATAATTTATGAAGTGTGAATGCTAGCAAAGTGCATACGTTTGATCAATGATAATTTAACTCACTTTTCCTAGCATCATAACAACAATTCTTTCTCATAAAACTCATCATGACAAAGTAGCAACCAATTCACATGTTAAGGTTCAAACAATGAATTCTCTTGAAACTCAACAACCTATATTCTTGGTCACCAAACAATTGCAATTCAACTTATTCAACAGAGTCTAAGTAAGAGCTCCACATACTCAACCATCATATAGTCTTCTATGATTGCTAACACTCACCGCATACACATGAGCAAAACGTTTCAACCGGACACATAGAAAGATAGGGGCTCATAGTTTCGCCTCCCAACGTATTCACCTCAAGGGTGATGTCAACAATAATAACTCATGCTACCCATATTCAACTGGACATATGTGCCTAGATCTTTCCTCGCCACATGATGCTTGCCAAAGTAGAAAAATAAAAAGGAATAGAGAGAAAAACTTTTACTCTTGCATAAAAGTAAATACATAAAGTAAAAGATAGGCCCTTCGCAGAGGGAAGCAGAGGTTGCCATGCACTTATTTGTTTGTATGCTTAACCCCTTAGTGCAAAAGAACATCACGTTATATTGCCCCTTGTGATGGCAACCTTTATTATGCAGTCTGTCGCTTTTATTCTTTACCATCACAAGTTCGTACAACGCTCAACTTTCTCTTACACTAAATGATCTCACACTTTTAGAAGCAATTTTTTATTGCCTTATTGCACCGATGACAACTTACTTGAAGGATCTTACTCAATTCTTAGGTAGGTATGGTGGACTCTTGAAAATAAGATTTGGGTTTTAAGGGTTTTTGGATGCACAAGTAGTATCTCTACTTGGTGCGGAGTTTTTGGCTAGCAAAGATGGGGGGCAAGCACCACATGTTGAAGGATCTATGACAATATAACTTCTATGTGAATATGAACAAACATAAATCATTACGTTGTCTCCCTTCAACGTCAACAATTTTCGCATATAATATTTTGATGGGGGCTCACAATCACAAAAGATTTCCAAGATAGTGTATTTGCATGTGAAAGTTCTCTTCCTTCTACTAATCATTCAGGAATTACTTGTATGACCAATATTGTGGTTGTCAAGCTTCAAAAGATTTCACTTTCCAAACCCAATGTGAAGCTACCACTAGGCATGATATGAACATATAATTTCAACTTCATGATGTTCAATTCATTCAACAATTTACTCATAGGATATAAGTGAAGCACAAGAGTAAAAGACAAGCTACTTTAAAAAGATATAAGTGAAAATCAAATGAGTAGTTAAGTAAATGGGTAGCTATTTGAGGACTCTCTCTTATTTAAAAGTTTTCAGATCTAAGTAAAAACAACAAGCAAAACAAAACAAAACAAAATGACATTCCAAGAATAGCACAACTCATGTGAAGAAGCAAAAACTTAGGCTCAACCGATACTAACCGATAATTGTTAATGAAAAAAGGTGGGATGCCTACCGGGGCATCCCCAAGCTTAGATGCTTGAGACTTCTTGGAATATTAACTTGGGATGCCTTGGGCATCCCCAAGCTTGAGCTTTGTGTCTCCTTAATTCCTCGCATATCACGGTTTCCCTAAATCTCAAAAACTTCATCCACACAAAACTCAACAAGAACTCGTGAGATAAGTTAGTATAAACCAATGCAAAAATCTTATCATTCTCTACTGTAGCAAATCACAAAAATTATTATTCAACATTGCATACTAAATGCCTCTACATATTTAATACTCCTATCCTCAAATAGAATCATTAAACAAGCAAACATATGCAAGCAATGCAAACATAACAGCAATCTGCCAAAACAGTACACTCTGTAAAGAATGCAAGAGTATCAATACTTGTTTAACTCCAAAAATTATGAAAATTTACCACACTGTAGAAAATTTATCATAGCTTATTGTGTAAAAAGTTTCAACACTTATCACATTCAGACTTTTCTCGAGAACTTTTGCAACATCGATAAACTTTCTGTTTTGAAACAACAACTCATATACTTGCAAAATAAGCATGGTAAAGGCTATCCTTGACATTTTTATTGAAAAGAAATATGCAAAACATTATTCTAAATAATAGAAAGCAAATCCTAACAAAAGAAAATGACGCTCCAAGCAAAACACATATCATGTGACGAATAAAAATGTAGCTCTAAGTGAGGTTACCAATAATGTTGGAGACGAAAGAGGGGATGCCTTCCGGGGCATCCCCAAGCTTAGTTGCTTGGATCTACCTTGAATATTACCTTGGGGTGCCTTGGGAATCCCCAAGGTTAGGGTCTTGTCACTCCTTATTCTCCTCATATCGACATCTCACCCAAAACTTGAAAACTTCAATCACACAAAACTTAACGGAACTTTGTGAGATAGGTTAGTATGATAAAGAGCAAACCATTTCACTTTGGTACTGTCAAAGGCAAGATTCATAAGTGTTTCCACACAATGCCCACTGTAACATATCATTTCCACAATTTATATTGAGCAATATAAGCCATAGAAACTAGAAAACAAGCAAACTATGCAATGAAAATAGAATCTGTCAAAAATAGAACAGTCTGTAGTAATCTGTACTCCAACCATGCTTCTGCTACTCCAAAAATTCTAAAACATTAGGACAACGTAAGGAATTTTTATATCTATCAGCTGTAAAAAATTCAGATCAAAAGCACGTTCTAGTGAATTTTGAAAATTCCTGGACTGAAGGTAAAAGTTTCTGTTTCTGCACAGATTCAAGTCAACTATCATCCACACTATCCCAAAGGCTTTACTTGGCACTTTATTGAAACAAAAACAATAAAACAAGATTACTACAGTAGCTTAATCATGTGAACACACAAAAACAATAGGTAAAAGTGTTGGGTTTTCTCCCAACAAGCACTTTTCTTTAATGCTTTTTAAGCTAGGCATGATGATTTCAATGATGCTCGCATAAAAGATAAAGAATTGAAACATAACAAGAGCATCATGAAACACATGGCAAGCACATTTAAGCCTAACCCACTTCCTATGCATAGGGATTTTGTGAGCAAATAACTTTTGGGAGCAAGAATCAACTAGCATAGGAAGGCAAAACAAACATAACTTCAAGATTTTCAACACATAGAGAGGAAACTTGATATTGTTGCAAATTCTATAAGCATATGTTCCTCCCTCATAATAATTTTCAGTGGAATCATGAATGAATTCAACAATATAACTATCACATAAAGCATTCTTTTCATGATTCACGCGCATAGAAATTTTATTACTCCCCACATAAGCAAATTTCTTCTCATCAATAGTGGTGGGAGCAAACTCAAACAAATAACTATCATGGGATTGAAAATTAAAATCATGATGACAAGTTTCATGGTTATAATTATTCTTTATAGCATACATGTCATCACCATAATCATCATATATAGCAACTTTGTTATCATAGTCAATTGAAGCCTCATCCAAAATGGTGGATTCATCACTAAATAAAGTCATGACCTCTCCAAATCCACTTTCATCATTATAATCATCATAAATAGGAGGCATGCAATCATTATAACAAATTTGCACATCAAATCTTGGGGGACTAAAAATATCATCTTCATCAAACATAGCATCCCCAAGCTTATGGCTTTGCATATCATTAGCATCATGGATATTCAAAGAATTCATACTAACAACATTGCAATCATTCTCATCATTAAAAGATTTTTTGTCAAACATTTCATAGAATTCTTCTTCTATTAATTGAGCACAGTTTTCCTTTCCATCATTTTCATGAAAGACATTATAAAGATAAATAATATGATGCAACCTCAATTCCATTTTTTGTAGTTTTCTTTTTATAAACCAAACTAGTGGTAAACAAGAAACTAGAAGATTCAATTGCAAGATCTAAAGATATACCTTCATGCACTCACCTCCCCGGCAACGGCGCCAGAAAAGAGCTTCGTTGACGGGATGTGAGTGCCGCTTACCTCACCTCCCTGGCAACGGCGACAGAAAAGAGCTTGATGTCTACTACGCAACTTTATGCTTGTAGACTCGTGTTGGGCCTCCAAGCGCAGAGTTTTGTAGGACAGTAGCATATCCCTCAAGTGGATGACCTAAGGTTTATCAATCCGTGGGAGGTGTAGGATGAAGATGGTCTCTCTCAAACAATTCTGCAACCAAATACAAGAAATCTCTTGTGTCCCCAACACACCCAATACAATGGTAAATTGTATGGGTGCATTAGTTCGGTGAAGAGATGGTGATAAAAGTGTAATATGGATGGTAGAAATATATTTTTATAATCTGAATAAAAAATAGCAAGGTAGCAAGCGATAAAAGTGAGCACAAACGGTATTGCAATGCTTGAAAATAAGGCCTAGGGTCCGTACTTTCTCTAGTGCAATCTCCCAACAATGCTAATATAATTGGATCATATAACCATCCCTCACGTGCAACGAAGAATCACTCCAAAGTTCTTATCTAGCAGTGAACATAAGAAGAAATTGTTTGCAGGGTACGAAACCACCTCGAAGCCATTCTTTCCGATCGATCTATCCAAGAGTTCGTACTAAAATAACACCAAATAATTTCAGATTCATAATACTCAATCCAACACAAAGAACCCCAAAGAGTGCCCCAAGATTTCTACTGGAGAAACAAAGACAAGAACGTGCATCAACCCCTATGCATAGATTATCCCAATGCCACCTCAGGAATCCATGAGTTGAGTGCCAAAACATACATCAAGTGAATCAATATGATACCCCATTGTCACCACGAGTATTCATTTGCAAGACATATATCAAGTGCTCTCAAATCCATAAAAGTATTCAATCCGATAAAACAAAATCTCAAAGGGAAAACTCAATTCGTCACAAGATAGAGAGGGGAAAACACCATATGATCCGACTATATTAACAAAGCCCGCGATACATCAAGATCGGACATCTCAAGAACACGAGAGAGAGAGAGAGAGAGAGAGAGAGATTAAACACATAGCTACTGGTACAAACCCTCAGCCCCGAGGGTGGACTACTCCCTCCTCATCATGGTGCCCGCCGGGATGATGAAGATGGCCACCGATGATGATCTCCCCCTCCGGCAGGGTGCCGGAACGGGGTCTAGATTGGTTTTCATGCATACAGAGGTTTGTGGCAGCGGAACTTCTGATCTAGGGCTACCCCGAGGGTTTTTGGAATATTTGGTGATTTATAGGGCAAAGAGGGGGTGTAGGAGGCCATTGAGGTGGGCACAACCCACCTGGGCGCGCCTGAGCCCCCGGGCGCGCCCTGGTGGGTTGTGCCCCCTCGGGGCACCCCCCCAGGTGCTTCTCTGGCCCACTGGATGTCTTCTGTTCCATAAAAAATCCATAAAAAGTTTCGCCATGTTTGGACTCCGTTTGATATTGATTTCCTACGATGTAAAAAACAAGCAAAAAACAGCAACTGGCACTAGGCACTGGGTCAATAGGTTAGTCCCAAGAAAATGATATAAAGTTGCTATAAAATGATTGTAAAACATCAAAGAATGATAATATAACGGCATGAATACTTCATAAATTATAGATACATTGGAGACGTATCACTGCCAAAGCCAAAAAGATGGAACCAAAGCTCCCTAATTGATTGATTGAAGGAATAGAAAAATGCAACCTCTCTCCTCTTTCTCCCGTGCTTGGACACATGTACAGTATAGAGCACAGAGTCTACTCCCTTATCCCTTCTATCACAAATCACAAAGCAGTGAGGCGTCAAATCACAAAGCACGGACGAAGCAACCATCATTTCACTCTTCGCTGACTCCGCTTTTCCATCATCTTCTTCGAGAAACCACCTTACCGCACTAAACTGGACGGACGACGCTATTGTGTAGTACTAGTACATTTACGCGTCCTTTGGTTCAACGGACTTCCTGGATGCATAGAAGGCGGTTGTCTCGGCTTGCAGGCGACACTTGCGAACGACTTACCATGGTCTCCCTCAATGTGTTCCCCGTCGAACGCACTTCGCCAAACCACAACGTTCCAGATATCATCAACGTCACCGCAATGGGAAAGGAAGTCAAATAGATACTACCTCCATTTTTTGTACACAAGGCCAGTATCAAAATTACCATTTGCAGAAGGGCACTAACACTAATCGAGGCAAAATTGATGGGGTTTGCCTCATACTAGCAACCAAGGACATTAATATACCCTTGCATGCATGCGGAAGTGAGAAGGTTGGTTTCATGGCTCTGAATTAATCAAGCGATGAGGAGTGAGATGGTTAGCTCTTTGGGCGTTAGAGAAAAAATACACATTAATTGACACGCCAAACGAGGATTTGTATCGATCAATCCCGCGAAGGAAAACCCCACCTTTGTTTTTTAACACAAGTAGTACGTATGTACTTTTATCCTGTTTGGGTCTAGGCCTTGCATTGCCATACTTCGCCACACTGCCACGCTTGCCTAAAATTTTCAAAATGAAAAGGAGGTACACTTGCGCACGGCTGTCGCGGTCGCACCGCACCCTCACACAGTCGCTCCTGCACGCCGCAAACCGAACCAAGGGAACGCACCCTCACTGACACGTGCTACCGCATGTGATCAAACCAAACTCAGCCATCCTATCGCTGACACATAATTTTCGTTCATACAGTATGTTTATCCAACCGCATGTTGGGGAAGATCCATACGGCCCG
>NC_057805.1:348929225-348930228 GCF_018294505.1 Triticum aestivum | reverse complement strand
GCAACGCTCACTGTTCATCCAATCGATCGGCTTCAGTTAGCAACAGTAGCAAAGGAATCGCTCGATCGGGTTCAGTTAACAGCCATCGATCGATCGCTCGGGTTCAGTAACGCGTAGCCTGCAGTGCAATCGCTCAGGTTCAGTTAGAGCCCAACGCCTCGCTCGGGTTCAGTTAGAGCCAACACCTCGCACACACGCGCGTACGTGTACGAGAGAAACGCGCATCGCTCGGCCCCCGACCTCCCACCGTAACCGGGAACTCCCCGAAATTTTCCTCGCCCTCGCTTCTACCACGGTTTTTTCCGTCATGGACGGCCCAAAGAATGTCATGCAGCTGCGTCTCCGGCCCGCCCAGGACGAAAAGCCCATTTTCTGTCATGAGTTTTTGTCATAGAAGTAGGAGCCCACCACATCTATGATGATACCGGGTTTTGTCACAATTATCTGTAACATCCCAAATTTTCAATTTGGAATGTTATACATAGATCATCAGTTGCATATCATGTTTTGTTGCATTTTGACAAATCCTCGATAAATCCTAAGCAACTCAAGGACCCTCGGAGAGAGTTGGGGGTTTTTCTCGAATTTTCTGATTTGATTTTTCAAACGAGGATTGGGATTTTAATTATTTTTCTCTCCGGAAAAATATTTCATTTTAAATAAACGAGAGGAGAAACTATGACTTCTCCAAAACAATTGAAATACTGGAGGAAAAATGTTAAAATCATTATTTGAAATTATTTGGATTTTATTTGCAATTTTTATTGCATTTAAAAACATGCATGTTTTCAAAATATTTATTTTTTTTTATTTTAAAAATGTTCACCCTATTCTAGATTTTCTAACAAGACGGGGAAAATTTCTTTCATATTTTTTTGATTTTTATTTATTTTTCTATGCAATATTTTCCGCGGAACTTAAAAAAAAAACAAAAACAAACGCGCCCGCGGCCTCTCCTCCTCCCGCACGGGACCGCGCCGCCCGAGTCCGGCCGCCGCACGCC
>NC_057805.1:348920838-348928701 GCF_018294505.1 Triticum aestivum | reverse complement strand
CCCGCACCCCTCGCGGCCGAGCCCCGCCCGCCGGAGCCTCGCCGGAGCCCCGACGAGGTACTGCCGCTGCCCCGTTTCGTCGATTGACCGGTTTTCTGAAAAAAAAACTTTTGTTTAAAAAAACCCTAGATCGGTTTTTTTTTGGTTTTCTTATTTCGCGAGCGTTCACCGAACCGTTCGTTTTAACGAACGCGTTCGTCGGTTTTTCTCTGTTAACGAACGTCCGTCATTTAACCGTTCATCTCGAAATTCTCTTTCCATTTAACCTACTCAAACAAGTTTTTGCTACAGTAAAATTTGACCTAGATCCAGATTAGCAAACGAAGTTTCTTTCTTTCGCCGTTTGACTTTCGTTGTTTCTTTCGAGTTGATTTTTTTTGCAAACCGGAGTTCTTAAGTTGAACTTTCTGGTTGGATCTTTCATTCGAGTTTTACCTGTGCATTAGTTGAGTACTGATTGTATGCTTGTTTGTTTGCGATAGAGTACCCGGAGTGTGCCGCTTGTTACTTCGACTCGCTAGGTTTTGCGGATCATCAGCAAGGCAAGTAACACTTTGATCATACCCCGTTCATACCCAGTTTTATTGCATTAGATCTGTTTTCCTCAAACACATTGCATTATTAGGATCTAATTAAACTGTGGGTATTGGGAAGTAGTTGAGGTAGTACCTATTACCTGTTTTATTCATCAAACCCTTGGGAGTTACTTCTACGTTGCTATTATATGCCATGCTATGCGTAGACGTGCATTGGGTTTGATTGATATTCATGACAGATGTGAGATTGTTAATAATGGTTCAACTTAAGGTGGTAACTAAAACTCACATCTGGGTGGATTGAGGCACCTGGAGAACCCAGTGTTGTCTGTATGTATAAGGTCCGCCACCCAGGCTCAAAGGGATCATAAGATTATTCATGCTAGAAACTTCCGTGTGCAGACGCAAGCTATTATGGGCTCTAGCATAGCTGAGTAGGTTACAAGATCTCTTGAAGAGGTGGACTAGCAGATGTAGGGGAAAGTAGGTGTACCGGTCCATCCAGAGTAAAGAGTGATTGTTTCTGAAAGACTGTGTCTCGGTCATCCGTTTCTCAAACATCATGCAGTGCGAGAATCAAGCGGAGGCGATCGAGTCTTGTGGGGAAAAGTGCACAAACCTCTGCAGAGTGTACAAACTGATCATGATTAGCCGTGTCCCCGGTTATAGACAACTTGAGTATCTAGTATCTGGATTATCATTTGAATCTCATCACCGTGATACTTATAATTAATTTTGTTGGGTTAATGATGATACTTAATTGGGATTGAGTTGGAGGTACCTTCTCAATGTTTCAACCACCATGATAGTTAAATAAAATTTATTCCTTTGCAGTAGGATAAAATTGGCTTTTTGCAAAACTGTAACCATAGAGCCTTTCCACCAGCCATATATGCATATAGTATAGCATTATCATTGTTCATTGCTCTCTATGTGTTGCTTTGCCAGCATATTCTATGTGCTGACCCGTTTTCGGGCTGCAACGTTTCATGTTGCAGACTTTTCAGACGACGAGTAAGGTGCCTTAGGTCGTGGTCTTATACTCAGTGATGCCGCTGGAGTTGATGGACTCACTTATCTTCCAAGTCTTCCGCTGTTATCGTTATTAGATGGCCTTAAGCCATGTTATACTTAATCTCTTCGGAGATATTCGATGTAATAAGTGTGTGATTGCTACTCTGTTATAAATCCTCCATTTGTACTGTGCGTGTCAGCATTACTGATCCAGGGATGACACTGGTGCATAGCAGCACAGGCCATTTGAGGTCTGGTCGCTACAAAGTTGGTATCAGAGCACACGCTGACTATAGGACACGACCACTAAGCTTAAGCCCTAGAAAACTTCTCTCTTCTCATTTCTGACCCCTCTCCACTTTCTACTCTTTTAGGAATGGCGAATGCAAGGAGCAAGTTCATGCAACCAGATGAAGACACGCCGTTTGGACGACATCTGAAGGAAGTCACCAAGTACTTGAACATAGGAATACCAAGCGTCACCGGAACCTACAACGCCACCTTACCTGAAGAGGAGAGCTGGAAGATTCAAGTTATCATTCCAGGAAGGATGTTTAGTGCCATGAGATTGGTTTTCGAAGCACCCACTTGGAGCTTAGGGAAGAGCATGGCCACACATATCGCCATGGGACGCATTGGAGAAGTCTATCACCAGGAGCTTAAGGATACAATTTATCAAATTTGTGGACGTCGAGACTCGCAATGGGAGATGATCAAGACCAAGAAGGATGGATCAATTGCAGCTTTCATCCAGGAGCAGAACCAACATATTCGACGCCAGGAGAATCAGATATGCACGGACAAGGAAGAACTAAAGAAGGCATTCACGAAGATCAAGGAACTCCAAGAAGAACTCAAGGCTACCCGCGAAGATTATTTGGAGGAAATCAACGCACTGGTAGGGAAGATTGACGACCTGGAGAATAAGATTGGAACATTCGTGGGAAATCCAGTGCCAAAAGCAGAAGTCGACGAATGCACTTGTCCGGATAACTACATCATCATCGACGACACCGACTCGGAACCAAGTGAAGACGAATGGATTGATGAAGCTGGAGCAGACATCATGGAGTCTTCAACGGATCAGAATTTTTAGTAGACTACCATATCAGTAGTAGTTTTCCCCCATTTAGTAGTATAGCTCAAGCACCTTGTAACGCTAGATAGATCGATTGTTTTGCCTTGTTTGGATTGATTGAGTGATATTGATTGTATTTGTCTCATGAGCATATGGGTAGTGTTTTCTCTCTAGACCTCATTCTATTCTTATTCTCATATTTTCTAAACCTATCAGATGCCTCCGAGACGCGACACCGGATTTGTTTTCCCGCCAGAGATCACCCAGTTGATTCAGCAACAGAATGCCCTGATGCAAGTGTTAGTTCAGAACCAAGGCAACAACAACAACAACCCACCGCCACCACCACCTGTTGATCACTTAGCCCGTTTCTTAAGGCTAAACCCGCCGGTGTTTTCCAGTAGCACCGAGCCGATTATAGCAGATGATTGGCTCCACAAAGTTGGAAGGGAGTTGACCACTGCAGGATGCACAGATGCGGAAAGAGTGCGTTTTGCCGCACATCAGCTTGATGGACCCGCAGCATCATGGTGGGAGAATTATACAGCCACGCACCCTATTGACACTGTCACATGGGACCAGTTTCAGCAAGCTTTCCGTACAGCTCATGTTTCAGCAGGAGCTATGGCTATGAAGAAGCGTGAGTTTCGCAACCTACGCCAAGGAGGACGCACCGTAGGCCAGTATGTGGAAGATTTCAGTAAGTTAGCACGTTATGCACCAGATGACGTTGCTACAGATGCTGCTAAGCAGGAGAAATTTCTGGAAGGATTGAATGATGAGCTGAGTATGCAGTTGATGGTAGCAACTTTCAACAACTACCAGGAACTGGTAGATAGAGCTCTCATGATTGAAGGGAAGCAACAGCAGATTGAAAACCGCAAGAGGAAGTATGGACCAGGGAAGTACAATTCTGGAGCCCAGCAGAAGCCACGATTTACCCCGAAGCCGGGAGGACAGTTTCAGCATACCCATGGAGGAGGTAGTTCGCATAACCATAATGGCTCCAAGAATGGTAATGGGAATGGAGGAGGAAATGGATAGAACCGCACCAACCCATCTACCCCAACCAAGAGAGATCTAAGTCACATTACTTGTTTCAAGTGCCAGAAGACGGGACATTATGCAGCTGATTGTCCCGAAGCCCAAAATGGAAATGGCAATGGAAGCTCTGGGAAGAAGCCGAACCCGTTCAACAAAGGACATGTGAACCACGTGAGCGTGGAGGAGATTGAAGCTCAGCCTGATGCAGTAATAGGTAAGTTTTTGGTTAAGTCATTTACTGCAACTGTACTTTTCGATACTGGTGCATCGCATTCATACATATCAAGGGGATTCGTAAACAAGTTTAAGATGTCCACCCAAGTTCTCAAAAGCCCCATGTTAGTAACCTCGCCAGGAGCAGAGTATATGGCCACCCAAGGATGTTTTCAGATACCGTTGGCCATTGGAAGGCATGTTTTCCCCTCAAACCTCATTGTTTTGGAATCACAAGGTTTGGATGTGATTTTGGGAATGGATTGGCTATCGTTGTATGGAGGAAACATCGATTGTGCCAGCAAGACTATTTTGCTTACCACCCCAGAAGGAAAAAGGATCAAGTA
The DNA here is from genome assembly GCF_018294505.1 of Triticum aestivum. Taxonomy (NCBI): domain Eukaryota; kingdom Viridiplantae; phylum Streptophyta; class Magnoliopsida; order Poales; family Poaceae; genus Triticum; species Triticum aestivum. Next base: position 348,924,469 of record NC_057805.1, on the reverse strand, counting down.
TGTATCCAGGCATATGCCGAAGAGGACTCAAGTGAATTCCTTATCAGGAGTTGTACAGGAGGAAGTACGAGTGGTGAAGGACTATCCGGATGTATTTCCAGAAGAGTTGCCAGGCATGCCACTAGATAGAGACATTGAGTTCTTGATTGAACTTTTGCCAGGCACAGGGCCAATATCTAAGAGACCGTACAGGATGCCCGCAAAGGATTTGGAGGAAATTAAGAAACAGATCAAGGAGTTACTGGATAAAGGCTATATTCGCCCAAGTTCGTCACCTTGGGGATCACCAGTACTTCTAGTGGAGAAGAAAGATGGATCACTAAGGATGGTTGTTGATTACCGAGGATTGAATGAAGTGACCATCAAAAACAAGTACCCAGTGCCGATGATCAATGATTTGTTTGACCGCCTGCAAGGAGCTAAAGTATTTTCCAAGATCGATCTACGATCAGGATACCATCAGTTAAAGATTCGAGAGCAGGATATACCTAAGACGACATTTACCACCAGATATGGATTGTATGAGTATACCGTTATGTCATTTGGACTGACTAACGCGCCGGCCTATTTCATGAACCTGATGAACAAAGTGTTTATGGAGTTTTTGGATAAGTTCATCGTGGTGTTCATTGATGATATTTTAATATTTTCCAAGGATGAAGAAGAGCATGAGGAGCATTTACGATTGGTACTTGAGAAGCTCAGAGAACATCGGTTATATGCCAAGTTCAGCAAATGTGAATTTTGGTTGAAGGAAGTTGGATTCCTTGGACATGTTATTTCTGGAGAAGGAATAGCAGTAGACCCTGCCAAGGTTGACACAGTGACAAGTTGGGAATCACCCACGACAGTTGGAGAAATCCGGAGTTTTCTTGGATTTGCAGGATACTACCGGAGATTTATCGAAAATTTCTCAAGGATTGCTAAGCCCATGACTGAGCTATTGAAGAAGGACACCAAATTCAATTGGACTGAGGAATGTGAAGCTAGTTTCCAGGAGTTGAAGAAATGATTGGTTACATCACCAGTGTTGATTTTGCCAGATCAACGCAAGGACTATGAAGTTTATTGCGACGCTTCTCGTCAAGGACTTGGAGCAGTGCTTATGCAGGAAGGACGAGTTGTTTCCTATGCTTCACGACAACTTAAACCCCATGAGAAGAATTACGCTACGCATGATTTGGAATTAGCAGCCGTGGTGCATGCATTGAAGACATGGAGACATTTTCTCATCGGAAACCATTGTGAGGTGTACACGGATCACAAGAGTTTGATGTACATTTTCACGCAGAAGGAGTTAAACCTCAGATAGAGGAGATGGTTGGAGCTCATCAAAGACTATGATATGAGATTGCATTATCACCCCGGAAAGGCTAACGTAGTAGCAGACGCGTTGAGCCGCAAGAGTCATATCAACACCCTCATGACAGGAGAGTTACCTCAGGAGTTAGCCGAGGACCTACGTGAGCTATGTTTGGAGATAGTCCCTAGAGGCTATTTAGCAACATTGGAGATTCAGTCTACCTTGATGGAAAAGATCAGAGAAGCTCAGAAGACAGACAAGGAGATTGAAGAGATAAAGGAGAAGATGAGCAAAGGAAAAGCCAAGGGATTTCGTGAGGATGAGCACGATACCTTATGGTTTGAGGACCGTGTATATGTGCCAAATGATCCGGAGATCCGGAAGTTGATTTTGCAAGAAGCCCATGATTCACCGTACTCGATTCACCCAGGGAATACCAAGATGTATTTGTATTTGAAGAATACTTTCTGGTGGACCGGAATGAAGAAGGATAATGCGGAGTTTGTAGCAGTTTGTGATGTATGTCAGAGAGTGAAGGCAGAGCATCAGAAGCCAGCAGGATTGCTACAACCATTGCCGATACCCGAATGGAAGTGGGATAAAATAGGCATGGATTTTATCACAGGATTACCCAGGACTCGTTCAGGCTATGACTCGATATGGGTTGTAGTCGACCGTTTGACGAAAGTGGCTCATTTCATTCCAGTGAAGACCACTTACACCAGTGCTAAGTTGGCAAAGATATACATGACCAGGATAGTATGTTTGCATGGAGTGCCGAGGACCATTGTATCAGACAGAGGAACCCAATTTACCTCAAAGTTTTGGAAGCAGTTACATGAAACATTGGGAACCAGACTGGAATTTAGTACAGCATTTCACCCACAGACAGATGGACAGACCGAGAGAGTCAACCAGATTTTGGAGGACATGTTGAGAGCATGTGCACTAGATTATGGATCTAGTTGGGACGACAATTTGCCATATGCAGAGTTTTCATATAACAACAGTTATCAGACCAGTTTGAAGATGGCCCCTTTCGAAGCCTTGTACGGAAGGAGGTGTAGAACACCGTTGTTATGGGACGAAGTTGGAGATCGTCAGTTGTTTGGACCAGATTTGATTAAGGAGTCTGAATAGAAAGTAAAGTTGATTCGCGTAGGCTCAAGGTAGCCCAGTCCAGGCAGAAGAGTTATGCTGATTCTAAACGCAAGGAGACAGTTCACGAAGTCGGAGACAGAGTGTATCTTCGAGTATCACCACTTCGAGGAGTAAAGCGCTTTGGAGTTAAGGGAAAGTTAGCGCCTCGTTTTATCGGACCATACAGAGTGTTGGAACGTATGGGAGAAGTTGCCTATAAGCTGAAATTGCCCGAAGGATTATCTGGAGTACATGATGTATTTCATGTTTCGCAGTTGAAGAAGTGCCACGCAGAGATGGCTGAGATACCACTGAGAGATACTGTGCCACTGGAAGCGATTCAGTTGGAAAGTGATTTGACTTATGAGGAGAAGCCAGTTAAGATTCTCGAGTATGCCAGCCGAGTTACCCGCAGCAAGGTTATCAAGTTTTGCAAAGTCCAGTGGAGTCACCACACAGAAGATGAGGCCACCTGGGAGCGAGAGAGAGATCTACGAAAAAACCACTCCCACCTGTTTTTTAGCCAACCCGAATCTCGAGGGCGAGATTCATCTTAAGGGGGGTAGGTTTGTAACATCCCAAATTTTCAATTTGGAATGTTATACATAGATCATCAGTTGCATATCATGTTTTGTTGCATTTTGACAAATCCTCGATAAATCCTAAGCAACTCAAGGACCCTCGGAGAGAGTAGGGGGTTTTTCTCGAATTTTCTGATTTGATTTTTCGAACGAGGATTGGGATTTTAATTATTTTTCTCTCCGGAAAAATATTTCATTTTAAATAAACGAGAGGAGAAAATATGACTTCTCCAAAACAATTGAAATACTGGAGGAAAAATGTTAAAATCATTATTTGAAATTATTTGGATTTAATTTGCAATTTTTATTGCATTTAAAAACATGCATGTTTTCAAAATATTTTTTTTATTTTAAAAATGTTCACCCTATTCTAGATTTTCTAACTAGACGGGGAAAATTTATTTCATATTTTTCTGATTTTTATTTATTGTTCTACGCAATATTTTCCGCAGAACTTTTTTTAAAAAAAAAACAAACGCGCCGCGCCGACTGGGCCGAGCCCAGCCGACGGCCCGCCCGCGGCCTCTCCTCCTCCCGCACGGGACCGCGCCGCCCGAGTCCGGCCGCCGCACGCCACCGCCGGCCGACCCCTTCCCCAAGTCGCCGC
>NC_057805.1:348895047-348920361 GCF_018294505.1 Triticum aestivum | reverse complement strand
GAGCCCCTCGCCGCCGGAGCCCCCCCCGAGCCCCGCACCCCTCGCGCCCGAGCCCCGCCCGCCGGAGCCTCGCCGGAGCCCCAACGAGGTACTGCCGCTGCCCCGTTTCGTCGATTGACCGGTTTTCTAAAAAAAAGCTTTTGTTTAAAAAGAAACCTAGATCGGTTTTTTTCGGTTTTCTTATTTCGCGAGCGTACACCGAACCGTTCGTTTTAACGAACGCGTTCGTCGGTTTTTTACTGTTAACGAACGTCCGTTATTTAACCGTTCGTCCGTTTTTCTTTTTCGTCGGATTTTCTCGTTGTTTTCTCAGATTCGATTTCTGATCGAATTTTCGAAATCGTTTAACTTCTCGCTCGTTTATCGGAATCAGGCGATTCAAGCGCCTAGAGTTTCATCTCGAAATTCTCTTTCCATTTAACCTACTCAAACAAGTTTTTGCTACAGTAAAATTTGACCTAGATCCAGATTAGCAAACGAAGTTTCTTTCTTTCGCCGTTTGACTTTCGTTGTTTCTTTCGAGTTGATTTTTTTTGCAAACCGGAGTTCTTAAGTTGAACTTTCTGGTTGGATCTTTCATTCGAGTTTTACCTGTGCATTAGTTGAGTACTGATTGTATGCTTGTTTGTTTGCGATAGAGTACCCGGAGTGTGCCGCTTGTTACTTCGACTCGCTAGGTTTTGCGGATCATCAGCAAGGCAAGTAACACTTTGATCATACCCCGTTCATACCCAGTTTTATTGCATTAGATCTGTTTTCCTCAAACACATTGCATTATTAGGATCTAATTAAATTGTGGGTATTGGGAAGTAGTTGAGGTAGTACCTATTACCTGTTTTATTCATCAAACCCTTGGGAGTTACTTCTACGTTGCTATTATATGCCATGCTATGCGTAGACGTGGATTGGGTTTGAGTGATATTCATGACAGATGTGAGATTGTTAATAATGGTTCAACTTAAGGTGGCAACTAAAACTCACATCTGGGTGGATTGAGGCACCTGGAGAACCCAGTGTTGTCTGTATGTATAAGGTCCGCCACCCAGGCTCAAAGGGATCATAAGATTATTCATGCTAGAAACTTCCGTGTGCAGCCGCAAGCTATTATGGGCTCTAGCATAGCTGAGTAGGTTACAGGATCTCTTGAAGAGGTGGACTAGCAGATGTAGAGGAAAGTAGGTGTACTGGTCCATCCAGAGTAAAGAGTGATTGTTTCTGAAAGACTGTGTCTCGGTCATCCGTTTCTCAAACATCATGCAGTGCGAGAATCAAGCGGAGGCGATCGAGTCTTGTGGGGAAAAGTGCACAAACCTCTGCAGAGTGTACAAACTGATCATGATTAGCCGTGTCCCCGGTTATGGACAACTTGAGTATCTAGTATCTGGATTATCATTTGAATCTCATCACCGTGATACTTATAATTAATTTTGTTGGGTTAATGATGATACTTAATTGGGATTGAGTTGGAGGTACCTTCTCAATGTTTCAACCACCATGATAGTTAAATAAAATTTATTCCTTTGCAATAGGATAAAATTGGCTTTTCGCAAAACTGTAACCATAGAGCCTTTCCACCTGCCATATATGCATATAGTATAGCATTATCATTGTTCATTGCTCTCTATGTGTTGCTTTGCCAGCATATTCTATGTGCTGACCCGTTTTCGGGCTGCAACATTTCATGTTGCAGACTTTTCAGACGATGAGTAAGGTGCCTTAGGTCGTGGTCTTATACTCAGTGATGCCGCTGGAGTTGATGGACTCACTTATCTTCCAAGTCTTCCGCTGTTATCGTTATTAGATGGCCTTAAGCCATGTTATACTTAATCTCTTCGGAGATATTCGATGTAATAAGTGTGTGATTGCTACTCTGTTATAAATCGTCCATTTGTACTGTGCGTGTCAGCATTACTGATCCAGGGATGACACTGGTGCACAGCAGCACAGGCCATTTGAGGTCTGGTCGCTACATTATCGTCATAGAAGTGTCATATGTATGATAGAAAAAAAATTCGTTCGGCCCAAAATGTCACGGATGTGTCTTTTTTTGTAGTGTCAAGCGGACCTATTCCTCAGCTGATGAAAAGGGCAAGGCTCCACCTGTTATAGATGAAGGCATTCGTCCATTGGATGGTCAGTTTCGCAAGGCTGCATCTTATTCCACCAATGATGACTCTGCCACTCATGATTCTGCTGCCCATGCCTCCAAGCCAAATCCTCAAGCTAGTGCTCCTCGTGTGATGACTGACCATGAACTTCTGCTAAGTCTTCGCCAGAAGGTGGATCGAAACCATAAATGGGTTAAGCGTCAGTTTGGTTCAATTCTTCACAACATGACTGCTACACATAATGCAGTGAAGAAAAACCATTACAACCTCGATGAAGTCTTCGATCGCACCTGGGCTATTCTGTCACATGTATATGGTGAAGAAGAACTGAAGAACATGGGTCTCAAGGAAGAGTTTGACTGGTCTGCTCCTCCACCGAAGAAATACAAGAAGGTCAAAGTTCCTTCCTTGGTGGCCAGCTCATACTCTTCATCGCGCGACACCGATGAGCATGAAGACTTGGACGACACTGCGGCAGGCCATACTACGACAAACGACCCCAACAACGCTGGCGCTCCTTCATCAACTTGATATTCTTCAGGGGCGTTAGTCCTCATTTTTGATCCTTTTGGTCATTCGATGACAAAGGGGGAGAAATTTGAGTTAGTCTTCAAGTGGGTCTATCTTATATGGGCGTTTTTTTCTAAGTTACAACTCTCGTTCTTATGATGACTTTGCTGGATCGAGTTGTAAACTTAAACTCTATGGTGGCTTGATAATTTTGCTGTGATTTTCTGCATGCTTATTCCTCGCTAATGTCAATGCACGCATGCTGAATTACATCAGTCACCATATTTCATCATGCATTTCAAATTCTTCATAGTATATGTCAAATGCGTGTATGAATTACAAGATATAGGGGGAGATCTCCATGATTCAACTCTTCAAGTGTGCATTGCTTCAAAAGCAAATTCCTCACTATGCACGTCTTCAGGGGGAGTTCTTCTATATCTTGCAATCAAATTCCTCAATATCAGTATTTACACTTCATATGTTTATCCCCGTTGAAAACTTAACCTATATTGTCATCAATCACCAAAAAGGGGGAGACTGTAAGTGCATCTAGTGCCCCTTAGTGATTTTGGTGTATTGAAGACTTATAGGTTAAGGTACTAATGTGTTTATGAGTGTACACGGGTCTATAAGTCTATGAGGAGTTTGATATTTACAGAGAAAGTTGACCCCTAAAAATGAAGTTCTTCGACTGAAGACTTTGGATTTCTGAAGACTTTGAAAGTGAAGAAATTTGTGTGACCTTGAAGACTTGGTATTCATTCGAGGAACATCAAGCGTGAAGACTTTTGTTTTCGTAGTTTCATTTTCTCTTTCTTGAGTCATAGGAAACACCGTACTGTTAAAGGGGGTCGAGGAAATACTAAGGAAAAATTTCCAAGTGATGCTCAACTCAAAATCCTACACCTACCAATCCCTTCGAGTGAAGCCAATGTAAATCTCATACAGTTCAGTCATATTCTTCAGTGACAGAGACGAAGTTCTTATGGTCTCTGAGGAATTTGTTCTGACTGAGGAGTTAGGAATTCGCCATTGCGGATTGCCTACACTATGAGGAACATGATAGCCCTGAGGAATTTGAGTCTTAAATTTCCGACCATTGCTGTGCTATGCGCCAGCTGTCCCAAAATATCTACCCACCTAACGGTCATATCATTGAAGGGCATTTATGTCTTATCATGTCGGGCTGCTCCCTAGGCTATAAATAGCCGCCCCCTACAACCACTAGTTGGTTGGCTGCTCCGAGAGAAACTGACACTTGTCATTTGAGAGCATCCCATCCTCCGAGGACTTTGAGCGAAAATCATCGAGTGAGGAAAACCCAAACCCAAACACCTACAAACCCAAAGTGATTGAGCATCACTGAAGAGATTGATCCTGTGTGGATCCGACGCTTGTTACCTTTGAAGACTGTGCTTCTTCCAGACGGTTAGGCGTCATGGTCTAGAGCATCCAAGAGGAATTGTGGATCGCCGAGTGACCGAGTTTGTGAAGGTTCGGAAGTCACCTGAAGACTTACCACGAGTGATTGGGCGAGGTCTGTGTGACCTTAGCTCAAGGAGAATACGGTGAGGACTGTGTGTCCGGGACTTTGTGTCCTCAGGTTTAAATACCTTGCCGCTCCAACCAGATGTACAACTGAGACAGCAGTTGGAACTGGTCTACCAAATCATTGTCTTCACCAAGCCAACTGGTTCTATTTCCTCAACTCTTTCATTTCCTCATAACTGTGTTTTGTGCTTGTCATATCTGTGTTTGAAGACTTAGACTGAAGACTTTCTCAATTTCCTCAGTTCAATTTCTTCAGTCTGTTTGTCTTCATCCTGTGTTATCCTGTGATTACGCTTTATGTACTCTGTGCTTGTCTTTATTTCATCATGATGACCATGCTTGTGTTTTGTTATGTTTACTTCTGAGTACTTATTCCGCTGCAAGTAGTTCTTCGCTAAGGAATTTCCTCAACCGCAAATTCCTCAGTAAAGAATTCATAAAAATCGCCTATTCACCCCCCTCTAGTCTATATAACGCACTTTCACCTTCAAAGACTAGAGAGTTGTCAAATTCCATTAGTACAAGGCAACGATATTTTCCAAATATCACAATCATGTTCAAGTCACAAAGCATTGAGACAGACATTAAGTTGAAACCAAGGGACTCAACAAGCATCACTTTATCCATGTGCTGATCCTTTGAGATTGCAACTCTACCTAGACCCAATACCTTGCTTTTACCAGTGTCAGCAAATGTGATGTGACTCTTGTCATATGGACGTAAGGTTGAGTCCATGAGAAGACTTCGATCACCAGTCATATGATTAGTGCATCCGCTGTCCATAATCCATTCTGAAGCATGAGGTGTCATACCCTACAGTACAGTTAGGGGGGTAGGCTTCACCAAGAGTATTGTGAAGCATAAACATTTGACGGGCAAGAGGATTATCAAAGCTCAGATCAAGATTAGGACTGATAGGATGATTGGCAAACGATTCAGGAACAAAATACATAGTGAGACCATTTGGGCATTTGATCTTGCGCCCTACAAGATGTTTTAGGTGCCCAGCAATAGCATCAGACGCCTTTGATTTCTGGCTGGATACCTTTCCCTGCAAAATAAAGTTAATTCTTCTTAACCACCCACATCTTTAGGGGTGGCTTAGAAGCAATGAGTCTAAGTGCAGCATCTGAGAACTTTGGCTTTGGAGCCCTAGCAAATAGCCTTGCAGGAGATGAATGATACTCATATGAATAAGCAGAAAAGTTCTTAGTTTTATGAACATAGCGGTTTGAAGACACACGCTCATATTCATAAGTTTGAGTACAATTTACCTGCAAAACATTGGCGTTAGGGTGACTTAGTTGAGTCATGTATCTGTATGAAGCCTTTGGACCATATGAAGCTTTTGGTCCGGGATTTGTCTTCTTCCCAGGCGGTGTCATGATGACATTCACAGGAAGATTCTCAAGACAACTTTTGGGAACCCAGATCTTCTTCATAGGTGGCCCATTCCTGCAGTTAGTACCAATATACCTCGCAAACACTTCACCATTCTGATTCTTAAACAGTTTATAGTTTGCATCAAAGGATTCATCAATGATAATAGGGTTAGCACAGGTGAAGCCAAATAAGGTAGATGGATCCACTGAAGGTCCCTTTGCAGCAACCCATGTGGTTTTGGGGTACTGCTCAGGCTTCCAGTAGGAGCCATCAACATTCATTTTCCTCTCGAACCCAACACCCTCTTTCCTAGGGTTTCGGTTCAGAATCTACTTTTTGAGGACATCGCACAGTGTCTGATGCCCTTTGAGACTTTTGTACATCCCTGTTTCAAGCAATGTCTTCAATCTAGCATTTTCATCAGCAATAGTGGTGGCATCCTCAGCAGAGGGGTTAGTTACCACATCAACAGTTGAAGATATTGCAACAGTAGCAGCAGTAGAACATTCAGCAACGGAAGTAGCGTTATCATGCTCAAGGCATTTTAGACATGGTGGTTCAAATCCTTCCTGGGCGGGACTGATCTATTGAGCGCGAAGTGACTCATTCTCTTTTTGAAGATCTTCATGAGCCGCTCTCAATTTCTCAAGCTCTTGCTTCCTTTGAAGATAATCATAGGAAAGCTTTTCATGAGTGGTTGAGAGCGTTTCATGACGACTTTCAAGTTCTTGGTACTTAACATGAAGATTTTTTATGTCTTCAATTAAGGACTGAGATCGGGTCATTTCTGCGTCCAACAGGTCATCGCTTTTGTCTAACAGTTTTTGAGTGTGTTCCATAGCTTTCTGTTGTTCAGTTGCAATTTTAGCAAGTGTTTTGTAGCTGGGTTTGGATTCACAATTACAGTCATCTTCACTTGATGTTTGAAAGTAAGCATCGCGTGATTTTACCTTGGCACCACGTGCCATGAAGCAGTAGGTGGGAGCAGAGTCGTCCTTGTCATTAGCATCGGCGTTGGTGATGGGGACATTGTCTTCAGTGTTGAAGATAGACTTGGCAACGTAGGCTGTAGCTAGAGCTAGACTTGCAATGCCAGGGTCGGACTCCTCCTCGGACTCCACCTCTGCCTCCTCAGAAGCAGACTCCTCCTCTGAATCCATCTCCTTGCCAACAAAAGCACGAGCCTTGCCAGATGAGCTCTTCTTATGAGATGAAGACTTGGAAGAAGACTTTGAGGATTTATTCTTCTTCTTGTCATCAGAATCATATTCCTTTCTCTTCTTCTTATTGTTGTTGTTCTCATTGTCCCACTGTGGACACTCGGAGATGTAGTGTCCAGGTTTCTTGCACTTGTGACATGTTCTCTTCTTGTAGTCATGAGTGGAAGCTTCATCATTTCTTGAGCTGGATCGTGAAGACTTTCTGAAGCCATTCTTCTTAGGGAACTTCTGGAACTTCTTCACAAGCATAGCAAGCTCCATTCCAATGTCTTCAGGATCACCAGAATTGCAGTCAGATTCTTCTTCAGATGAGGAAACAGCTTTTGCCTTCAAAGCACGAGTTCGGCCATAGTTGGGACCATAGATATCTCTTTTCTCAGATAGCTGGAACTCATGTGTGTTGAGCCTCTCAAGTATGTCAGACAGATCGAGTGTCTTAAAGGCAGGGCGTTCTTGTATCATCAGGGCAAGGGTGTCGAACAAGCTGTCAAGTGATCTCAGCAGTGTCTTGACGATTTCATGCTTGGTGATCTCAATGAGGCGATCAAACGTGAGCTGGACATTCACATTGTCGTTTCTCTTGAAGCGGTTGAAGAGGTTGCCAAGAACACTGATCCTTTGATCTCTCTGGGTTGAGACGCCTTCGTTGACCTTGGAGAGCCAGTCCCAGACTAGCTTCGATGTTTCCAGAGCACTCACACGGCCATACTGTCCTTTGGTCAGATGACCACAAATGATGGTCTTGGCAGTAGAATCCAGTTGAATGAACTTCTTGACATCAGCAGGGGTGACACCTTCACCAGTCTTGGGAACACCATTCTTGACGACATACCAGAGGTCGACATCAATGGCTTCAAGATGCATGTGCATCTTATTCTTCCAATAGGGATATTCAGTTCCATCGAAAACGGGGCAAGCAGCGGAGACTTTGATTATCCCTGCAGTCGACATAGCTAAAACTCCAGGTGGTTAAACCGAATCACACAGAACAAGGGAGTACCTTTGCTTTGATACCAATTGAAAGTGCTAGTTGTCGACTAGAGGGGGGGTGAATAGGCGATTTTTATGAAAGTCTTCAAACATAGGAGTTTCGAAGACAAACGATAGAAATGAACCTATAAACATGCAGCAGAAGGTAGACTACACTAGGCAAGCCATAGTCAAGTATTCAATGAAGTGAAAGCATGAAGACTAATAGCAGCTAGGTAGTAAAGATCAGGATGGAAGATAGTCTGAAGCCAAACAACAAAAGTAGTCACACAGTGAAGTCAAATAGGTAGTGCAAACAGGCAATGACTTTACGAAGACAAACTGTAAGTAAAGAGAGGGAGACGATAGAACCAGTCGCTTGGCGAAGACAAAGATTAGTTAGACCAGTTCCAGTTGCTGTGACAACTGTACGTCTGGTTAGGGAGGCTGAGATTTAACTCAGAAGACCGTGTCTTCACCTTATTCCCCTTGAGCTAAGGACACCCAGTCCTCGCCCAATCACTCTGGTAAGTCTTCAAGGTAGACTTCCAAACCTTCACAGACTTCGTTCACCAGCAATCCACAATGACTCTTGGATGCTCAGAACGCGACGCCTAACTGGCTGGAGGATTCACAGTCCTCAAGTGAAACAAGTCTTCAGGTCACGCGGACAGAAAGACTTCAGTGATGCCTAACACTCTTTGGCTCTGGGTGTTTGGGCTTTGTCCTCGCAAGGATTTATCTCTCTCAAAAGCTTCGGAGGTGGGTTGCTCTCAAACGACAAAAGCCGTGCACTAACTCTGAGCAGCCACCAATTTATGGTGTAGGGTGGGTTATTTATAGCCACTAGGCAACCCGACCTGATTTGTCCGAAATGACCCTGGGTCACTAAGGAACTGACACGTGTTCCAACGGTCATATTTCAAGCACACGCGGCAGCTTGACTTGGGCTACAAGTAAAGCTGACTCATCCAACTCTGGATAAGATTTGCTCTCATTGTCTTCGCTCGAAGACATAGGATTTGGTTGAGCATCACTTCAGTCACTCTGACTTTGTTCACTGGGACCCCACTTAACAGTACGGTGGTTCCTACGACTCAACAAATAAGAAAAGGAAACAGCAAAACAACTATGTCTTCGCGCTCCATAGTCTTCATGCGATGTCTTCTTTTGTCATAGTCTTCAATGTGAATATCTTCACATACCACCATTGTCTTCAATGTCTTCATACCTTTTTAGGGGTCATCTCCGGTAGGTAAACCGACTCAATGAGGGACTACTACCTGTGTTATCCTGCAATTCTCACAAACACATTAGTCCCTCAACCAGGTTTGTCGTCAATACTCCAAAACCAACTAGGGGTGGCACTAGATGCACTTACACTTTGCTCTATAAATACCCCAATATTCCAGAAACCCTAGGGGAGTCGACGAAATATTGATCCAGCCGCCACAGAGTCTAGAACCACCAGATCCAACCTAGACACCATCTCGGATGGGGTTCACCACCTCCATTGGTGCCTCTCTGATGATGTGTGAGTAGTTCTTTCTAGACCTTCGGGTCCGTAGTTAGTAGCTAGATGGCTTTCTCTCTCTCTGAATTCTCAATACAATGGTCTCTTTGAGATCCATAAGATGTAACTCTTTTGCGGTGTGTTTGTTGGGATCAGTGAACTTTGAGTTTATGATCAAATCTATCTTTTTATATCCATGAAAGTTATTTGAGTTTCTTTGATCTCTTATATGCATGATTGCTTATAGCCTCGTATTTCTTCTCTGATGTTTGGGTTTTGTTTGGCCAACTTGATCTATTTATCTTGCAATGGGAAGAGGTGCTTTGTAGTGGGTTCGATCTTATGGTGCTTGATCCCTGTGACAGAAGGGGAACCGACACGTATGTATCTTTGCTACTAAGGATAAAATGATGGGGTCTATCTCTACATAGATAGATCTTGTCTACATCATGTCATCGTTCTTATTGCATTACTCCGTTTTTCCATGAACTTAATACACTAGATGCATGCTGGATAGCGGTCGATGTGTGGAGTAATAGTAGTAGATGCAGGCAGGAGTCGGTCTACTAATCTTGGACATGATGCCTATATAATGATCATTGCATGGATATCATCATGAGTATTTGAAGTTCTACCAATTGCCCAACAGTAATTTGTTCACCCACCGTTTGCTATTTTTCTCGAGAGAAGCCACTAGTGAAATCTACGGCCCCCGAGTCTCTTTCTCATATTATTTGCGTTTGCGATCCACTTTTCCTTTGCATTTATTTTCAGATCTATTAAACCAAAAATACAAAAATACCTTGCTGCAATTTATTCTTATTTATTTTATTTGGCGTTCGATCTATCAATCTACTACAATTTTATCTCACGTTCGTTTGCCTATCTTGAGGCGCCGTACCCGAAAGGGATTGACAACCCCTTTTACACGTCGGGTTGCGAGGATTTGTTATCTGTGTGTAGGGGTTGTTTACGTTGTGTTGCTTGGTTGTCCTACTGGTTCGATAACCTTGGTTTCATATCTGAGGGAAATACCTACTGCCGCTGTGCTGCATCATCCCTTCCTATTTGGGGAAATACCAACATAGCTTCAAGTGACATCAAAAGGAATTTCTGGCGCCGTTGTCGGGGAGGATCTTCAACATATACCAGGTTCCTAATCACAAATCTCATCTCCTCACAATTTACATTATTTGCCATTTGCCTCTTGTTTTCCTCTCCCCCACTTCACAAAAAATTGCCGTTTTATTCTCCCTCTTGTTCATTCGCCGTTTTCTCGTCAGATCTCTTCTTTGCTTGTGTGTCATGTGTCTTCTATTTGCTTGCATCTTCGCTTGATAAAAATCTCTTGATATGGATCCTCATCCACTTGCTAATCTTTTTAAAAGATCCTATCATGATGAACCAATTGCTAGTGAGTTGAGTGCACTAGATTATCTTTATGAAGTTTTCCTTGAGAATCGTGAATCTGAAAATTGTGATGAAGAAATTTATGAAGTGATTCATGATAGCTCCTTGAATGAAAAGCATGATTGCAATAATTTTACTTTAAATTGCATTAATGTCAATTGTGCTAATAATATGCAAAACCCTAAGCTTGAGGATGCTTGTTTTGTCATGTCCGCTACTTATTGCAATGATCATGATTGGGGTGATAATGTTTCTTATGATCTTGAAAATTTATTTAAGCCTCATGGTGAATATGTTTGCGATAATATTGAAAGTGGGTTTGGAAGAGTGTCAAATTTAGCTAAAAATAATCCCACATATTTGGAGAGTGTTCAATATTATGAAATTTTTCATGAAAGTGGGCTTGGACAGGTCATGACTTTATTTGATGATAATCCCACTATTTTGGAAGAGTGTCAACTTTGCATGCATGTGGATCACAAACAGAAAATTTTATATGATAATTATATTATTGAATTTTATTACCATCCTACATGTAATTATTATGAGAGAGGAAAATATGGTTGTAGAAATTTTCATGTTACTAAATTACCTCTCGTTATGTTGAGATCGGTAATGTTTAATTCCTCTTCTTTGTATATGTTAGATGTTTCTTGTCTTGATAATTTGTTTGCTTATAAAACTCCTATGCATAGGAACTATGTTAGACTTAAATGTGTTTGTCACATGTATCATCATGCCCTCTTTGTGCTTCAATTCTTGTGTTTTATGTGAGCATCATTGAAATCTTATGCCTAGCTAGGGGCGTGAAACGATAGCGCTTGTTGGGAGGCAACCCAATGAATAAAATTTATTTTTGCTTTTTGCTTTCTCTTCTTGAGTGTTAGCACAATTATGCTACTGTTATGATTGTGTTTTAGTTAGTGTTTGTGCCAAGTAAAGCCTTTAGGATCTTCTTGGGTGATAGTTGTTTGATCTTGCTGAAAAACAGAAACTTTTGCGCTCACGAAAACAATTCTAACTTTTTACCAGAGCGTGATAAAATACCAATTCTTTTGCAGAAGATTAATATACAAATTGCTCAGGTCGTCCTAATTTTTCAGAATTTTTGGAGTTCCAGAAGTTTTCGAAATAGTCAGATTGCTACAGACTGTTCTATTTTGATAGATTCTGTTTTCTTTGCGTTGTATGCTTATTTTGATGGCTCTATGATTTTTGATGGGGTTTTGCCATAGAAAATTTGGAATACAGTAGATATAATGCAAAAATAAAATATGAGTTGGTTTGGTACAATACTTATAGTAGTGATTTGCTTTCTTACACAAACGGATCTCACGAAGGTTTTGTTGAGTTTTGTGTGATTGAAGTTTTCAAGTTTTGGGTTATCTTACGATGGATGAAGGAATAAGGAGCAGAAGAGCCTAAGCTTGGGGATGCCCCGGCATCCAAAGATATAATCAAAAAATGAGCAACCAACTAAGCTTGAGGATGCCCCCGAGTGGCATCCCCTTTTTCTTCTAACGACCATCGGTATTTTACTCGAAGCTATATTTTTATTCGTCGCATACTATGTGTTTTGCTTGGAGAGTCTTGTATGATATGAGTCTTTGCTTGTTTTATTTTGTGTTTTAAGTCTTGATCCCTTGCTGTACACACCTATTTGAGAGAGCCAAAATTATGTCAGGACTTGTTAGAATTGCTCTCTTTGCTTCACTTAAATTTTTATGAGCTATGGACTTGCTCTAGTGCTTCACTTATATATTTTTGAGCATGGTGTGCTTTAGTATTTTTGAAGAAATGCTATCTTGCTTCACTTAGATTTATTTGATAGTTAGTAAAAATTTCAAGAAATTCTCTCTTGCTTCACTTAAATTAATTTGAGAGAAAGAAAAATTTATGCTCATGATCTTCACTTATATTTGTTTGAGCTTATGAAAAGCAACACATGAAAATTAGTCCCAAAGTGATAGATATCCAAGAAGGATATAATAAAAACTTTCATGAAGATCATTGGACAAAATAAATTTGATTCTTAGTAATAGTTTTGAGATATGATGATGTGATATGTGAGTTATGTTGATGAGTAATTATGCTTTAGTAAGAATATTGGTGTTAAGGTTTGTGATTCCCTATGCAAGCACGAAAGTCAATAGTCATGCAATGAAATTATATCCTACTTGTGGTGCATTATTCGGTGTTCATTATGCTTAATGCTTGCTTATGTGATTATCTGTTTCTTGGTTGGTCGCTTCTCAATCTTTTGCTAGCCTTCATTTTGCACTAAGTACGATCTCTACTTGTGCATCCAAAATCCTTTAAACCAGTTTTGCCACATGAGTCCACTGTATCTACCTATATGCGGTATTCTTTTGCCGTTCTAAGCAAATTTGTATGTGCCATCTCTAATTTTAAAAATAAATTTCTCTTTTGTGTGTTCGTTTCGCTCGCGGAGCGGTGAGGGGTGGCTAATATTTTCCATGCTAAATGTGTTATTCTCGAGATGAGTGTTTATTCACTTGTCATTGCACGAGAGTAAGGCAAAGGTATTAGGGATGCCCAGTCCCGAAATGAAAAAAAATGAATTTACTTTATGTTGTCAAATAATAAATTCCTTGGAAAGTGTTGCTATGGAAGGCACCCGTGGATACGGTTAGCCATGGAAAGTGAAAGTATGGTTGAAAAAGGAATAAACTTTATTTTCTGTTTGGGAACCGCCTATGATATATCTAGCATGGAAAGTGTTGGGAGCTCTAAGTCGTTTTCGTTGGTGGGATGGATACACCTCCCAAAATGTTTTTATCTCTAAGTTTTTCGCTTTGAGCTCTGGCACCTCTACAAATCCCTACTTCCCTCTGCGAAGGGCCTTTCTTTTACTTTATGCAATTTTTATTTTTGAATTTGAGTCTCCATCTTCTCTTATAAAAGCACCAACTAGGAGGCAATATGATCATACTTGAGTATTGGGTGTAGCTAATATGCGAGTGTGTTTCATGAATGGATCAATGGTTGAGCATGATGGGCCAGGGATAACTTATTTTAGCATTGATATTTTGAAAGACATGGTTGCTTGTTGATATGCTTGAGTATTTAAATTGTCATGTCAAAACTAGACTAGTGCTTTGAACAATATAAAAGTCCAAATGTCCATGCTATAAAGAAAAGAAATATGATATGACATGATAGGCAGCATTCCACATCAAAAATTCTGTTTTTATCACTTACATACTCGAGGACGAGTAGGAGTTAAGCTTGGGGATGCTGATATGTCTCCAACGTATCTATAATTTTTTATTGTTCCATGCTGTTATATTATCAATCTTGGATGTTTTATAATCATTTTATAGTCATTTTATATCATTTTTTGGTACTAACCTATTGACATAGTGCCAAGTGCCAGTTGCTGTTTTCTGCATGTTTTTTACATCACAGGAAATCAATATCAAACGGAGTCCAAACGCAACAAAACTTTACGAAGATTTTTTGGGACCAGAAGGAACATAATGGGCCCTGGCTGCGCCTGGGGGTGCTCCAAGGAGACCACAACCCACTAGAACGCGCCAGGAGGCCCAGGCGCGCCCTTGTGGGTTGTGCCCACCTCCGGTGCCCCCCAGACTGCCTCTTTGCTCTATAAATACCCCAATATTCCAGAAACCCTAGGGGAGTCGACGAAATATTGATCCAGCCGCCGCAGAGTCCAGAACCACCAGATCCAATCCAGACACCATCTCGGATGGGGTTCACCACCTCCATTGGTGCCTCTTCGCTGATGCGTGAGTAGTTCTTTGTAGACCTTCGGGTCTGTAGTTAGTACCTAGATGGCTTTCTCTCTCTCTCTGAATTCTCAATACAATGGTCTCTTGGAGATCCATATGATGTAACTCTTTTGCGGTGTGTTTGTTGGGATCGATGAACTTTGAGTTTATGATCAGATCTATCCTTTTATATCCATGAAAGTTATTTGAGTTTCTTTGATCTCTTATATGCATGATTGCTTATAGCCTCGTATTTCTTCTCCGATATTTGGTTTTGTTTGGCCAACTTGATCTATTTATCTTGCAATGGGAAGAGGTGCTTTGTAGTGGGTTCAAAATTACGGTGCTTGATCCCAGTGACAAAAGGGGAACCGACACGTATGTATCGTTGCTACTAAGGATAAAACGATGGGGTCTATCTCTACATAGATAGATCTTGTCTACATCATGTCATCGTTCTTATTGCATTACTCTATTTTTCCGTGAACTTAATACACTAGATGCATGCTGGATAGCGGTCAATGTGTGGAGTAATAGTAGTACATGCGGGCAGGAGTCGGTCTACTAATCTTGGACGTGATGCCTATATAATGTTCATTGCCTGGATATCGTCATGAGTATTTGAAGTTCTATCAATTGCCCAACAGTAATTTGTTCACCCACCGTTTGCTATTTTTCTCGAGAGAAGCCACTAGTGAAATCTACGGCCTCCGGGTCTCTTTCTCATATTATTTGCCTTTGCGATCTACTTTTCCTTTGCATTTATTTTCAGATCTATTAAACCAAAATACAAAAATACCTTGCTGCAATTTATTCTTATTTATTTTATTTGGCGTTCGGTCTATCAATCTACTACAATTTTATCTCACGTCCGTTTGCCTATCTTGAGGCGCCTTACCCGAAAGGGATTCACAACCCCTTTTACACGTCGGGTTGCGAGGATTTGTTATCTGTGTGCAGGGGTTGTTTACGTTGTGTTGCTTGGTTCTCCTACTGGTTCGATAACCTTGGTTTCATATCTGAGGGAAATACCTACCGCCACTGTGCTGCATCATCCCTTCCTCTTTGGGGAAATACCGATGTAGCTTCAAGCGACATCAGTTGGGAGCATCATGGAGTTGGCAAAGGAGAAGGGTTGGTGATGACGAAGAATGAAGATCCCCCTCTCCGGAGCCCCAAACGGACTCCAGATCTGGCCTCTTGATGAAGAACAGGAGGTGACGGCGGCTCCGTCTCGTGGATCGCGATAATTCTTTCTCCCTCATTGTTTCTGGAAAAATAGGATTTTATAGCGTTGGTTTCAGGGTCTGCGGGGCCACCAGGTGGGGACAACCTACCTGGGCGCGCCAGGAGAGGGGGGCGCCCCCTGGTGGGTTGTGCCCACCCAGGTGCCCCACTCTAGTAGGTCTTGGCTCCAGAAATTCTCATTTATTATATAAAAATTCATCGCAAAGTTTCGTTCCATTCCGAGAACTTTTATTTTTGCACAAAAACAACACCATGGTAGTTCTATTGAGAACAGCGTCAGTCCGGGGTTAGTTTCATTCAAATCATGCAAATTAGAGTCCAAAACAAGAGGAAAAGCGTTAGAAAAAGTAGATACGTTGGAGACGTATCAAAGGACAACCAAGAGCCTAAGCTTGGGGATGCCCCGGATGGCATCCCCTCTTTCATCTTCGTCTATCGGTAAATTTACTTGAGGCTATATTTTTATTCACCACGTGATATGTGTTTTGCTTGGAGCATCTTGTATGATACCAATCTTTACCTTTTAGTTTGCCACAATCATCTTTGCTGTACACACCTTTTTAGAGGGACACGCATGAATCGTGATTTATTACAATACTCTATGTGATTCACTTATATCTTTCGAGCTAGGCAATTTTGCTCTAGTGCTTCACTTATATCTTTTTAGAGCATGGCGGTGGTTTTATTTTATAGAAATTGTTGAACTATCATGCTTCACTTATATTATTTTGAGAGTCTCTCTAAACAGCATGGTAATTTGCTTTGGTTATGAATTTATTCCTAATATGATGGGCATCCAAGAGGGATATAATAAAAGCTTTCATATAAAGTGCATTGAATACTATGAGAAGTTTGATTCATTATGATTGTTTTTAGATATGAAGATGGTGATATTAGAGTCATGCTAGTGAGTAATTGTGGATTGTAGAAATACTTGTGTTAAAGTTTGTGATTCCCGTAGCATGCACGTGTGGTGAACCGTTATGTAACGAAGTTGGAGTATGATTTATTTATTGATTGTCCTCCTTATGAGTGGCGGTCGAGGATGAGCGATGGTCTTTTCCTACCAATCTATCCTCCTAGGAGCATGCACGTAGTAGTTTGTTTCGATGACTAATAGATTTTTGCAATAAGTATGTGAGTTCTTTATGACTAATGTTGAGTCCATGGATTATACACACTCTCACCTTTCTGCCATTGCTGGCCTCTCTTGTATCGTGCAACTTTTGCCGGTATCATAAACCCACCATATACCTTCCTCAAAACAACCACCATACCTACCTATTATGGCATTTCCATAGCCATTCCGAGATATATTGCCATGCAACTTCCACCATTTCGTTTATTATGACACGCTTCATCATTGTCATATTGCTTTGCATGATCATGTAGTTGACATAGTATTTGTGGCAAAGCCACCGTTCATAATTTTTATACATGTCACTCTTGAGTCATTGCACATCCCGGTACACCACCGGAGGCATTCATACAGAGTCATATTTTGTTCTAAGTATCAATTGTAATTCTTGGGTTGTAAGTAAATAAAAGCGTGATGATCATCATTATTAGAGCATTGTCCCATGTGAGAAAAGGATAATGGAAGCTATGATTCCCTCACAAGTCGGGATGAGGCTCCGGACTTTACAAAAAATAAAAGAGGCCAAAGAAGCCCACACAAAAAAATGAGAGAAAAGAGAGAAGGGGCAATGTTACTATCCTTTTTCCACACTTGTGCTTCAAAGTATAGCACCATGATCTTCATGATAGAGAGTCTCCTATGTTGTCACTTTCATATACTAGTGGAAAATTTTCATTATAGAACTTGGCTTGTATATTCCAATGACGGGCTTTCTCAAAATTGCCCTAGGTCTTCGTGAGCAAGCGAGTTGGATGCACACCCACTTAGTTTCTTTTTGAGCTTTCATAAACTTATAGCTCTAGTGCATCCCGTTGCATGGCAATCCCTACTCACTCACATTGATATCTATTGATGGGCATCTCCATAGCCTGTTGATACGCCTAGTTGATGTGAGACTATCTCCTTCTTTTTGTCTTCTCCACAACCACCATATTCTATTCCACCTATAGTGTTATGTCCATGGCTCACGCTCATGTATTGCGTGAAAGTTGAAAAGGTTTGAGAACATCAAAAGTATGAAACAATTGCTTGGCTTGTCATCGGGGTTGTGCAAGATTTGAATATTTTGTGTGATGAAGATGGAGCATAGCCAGACTATATGATTTTGTAGGGATAACTTTCTTTGGCCATGTTATTTTGAGAAGACATGATTGCTTTATCAGTATGCTTGAAGTATTATCGTTTTTATGTCAATATTAAACTTTTGTTTTGAATCTTATGGATCTGAACATTCATGCCACAATAAAGGAAATTACATGGATAAACATGTTAGGTAGCATTCCACATAAAAAAATCTGTTTTCATCATTTACCTACTCGAGGACGAGCAGGAATTAAGCTTGGGGATGCTTGATACGTCTCCAACGTATCTATAATTTTTTATTGTTCCATGCTATTATATTATCTGTTTTGGATGTTTTATATGCATTAATATGCTATTTTATATTATTTTTTAGACTAACTTATTAACCTAGAGCCCAGTGCCAGTTTTTGTTTTTTTCCTTGTTTTGAGCTTCACAGAAAAGGAATACTAAACGGAGTGAAAACGGAATAAAACTTCACGATGATTTTTCTTGGACCAGAAGACGCCGACGGGACTTGGAGTGCAAGTCATAAGAGCCACGAGGCGGCGGCAAGGGTGGAGGGCGCGCCCTAGGGGGGCGCCCCTACCTTGTGGGCCCCTTGGTGACCCCCTGACCTAGCTCTTCCTCCTATATATTCACATATATTTCAGAACCACCAGAAGCATCCATGAAAACACTTTTCCACCGCCTCAACCTTCTATTCTCATGAGATCCCATCTTGGGGCCTTTTCGGGCATCCCGCCGGAGGGGGATTCGATCACGGAGGGCATCTACATCAACTCTATTGCCCTTTAGATGAAGCATGAGTAGTTTACCACAGACCTACGGGTCCATACCTAGTAACTAGATGGCTTCTTCTCTCTCTTTGATTCTCAATACCATGTTCTCCTCGATGTTCTTGGAGATCTATCCGATATGATCTTCTTTTGCGGTGTGTTTGTCGAGATCCGATGAATTGTGGATTTATGTTCAGCTTATCTATGAATATTATTTGAATCTTCTCTAAATTCTTATATGCATGATTTGATATCTTTGTATTTCTCTTCGAATTATCGGTTTGGTTTGGCCAACTAGATTATTTTTCTTGCAATGGGAGAGGTGCTTAGCTTTGGGTTCGATCTTGCGTGATTTCACCCAATGACATAGTAGGGGTAGCGAGACATGTATTGAATTGTTGCCATCGAGGATAAAAAGATGGGGTTTTCATCATATTGCTTGAGTTTATTCCTCTACATCATGTCATCTTATGTAAGGCGTTACTCCGTTCTTTATGAACTTAAGACTCTAGATGCATGCTGGATAGCGGTCGATGTGTGGAGTAATACACTACAGGAATTAGCTAATTTGCCCTCCGCCGCGGACGGCAAAATGCACCGGCAAAGAAAGGATCGGTAAAGAGTTTCTTTGCCGTCTGCTTTCTGAAGCGGACGGCAAAGGGGCCTTTGCCATTAGCGGCTGACGGCAAAGAAAGCCGACGGCAATAAATTCGCCGTTAGTCCGTTAGGTGGCTAACGGCAGTATTTGTCGTCCGCCGCTGACGGCAAATAGCATCAGGCCTTTGCCGTCCGCCTAATGACGTCAGTTGGACGTCACTGCCCACCAAGTCTTTGTCGTCCGCCGCTGTAGCAAAAGGCTTTGCCGTCCGCCACTATAGGCAAACTGACCAAATGGGTCAGCTCCCAGGAAGCATAGTTGGCTGCTACGTTGCTTCTTTGCCGTCTGTCGCGGACGGCAAAGAGCCCATTGCCGTCGGTGGCTGACGGCAAAGAGCCTGCATTGGCTCTTTTTCTGTTTTTTTAAATCCAACAATTTTCACAGCAAATATATATGACATATATATATTTCACAGGGTTATTTCACAGCAAACATATGACATATCCAGCACATAAGTTTCATCGTACATACATATATAGTTCCATCCATTCATACATAGCAAGTTGCACATACACATTGTTCCATCATAGCAAGCTAAGAATACTAGAAGAGAATGAAAGAAAAAACAAGCACTCCATCATAGCAAGCTAGCTTCCGTGAAGTGAATGAGATCTGCAAAATGGCAAATAAGAAAGTTAGAAAAAGGTGACTAGAAGAAGAAGACTAGAAGAAAAAGTATATGTCATTTATGAGCTAACTTAGGTGAAATGGATCATTTATGAGCTAACTTAGGTGAAATGGCTCATTTATGAGCTAACTTAGGTGAAATGGATCGTTTATGAGCTAACTAAGGTGAAATGGATCGTTTATGAGCTAACTAAGGTGAAATGGATCGTTTATGAGCTAACTAAGGTGAAATGGATCGTTTATGAGCTAACTAAGGTGAAATGGTTCGTTTATGAGCTAACTAAGATGAAATGGATCGTTTATGAGCTAACTAAGGTGAAATGGATTGTTTATGAGCTAACTAAGGTGAAATGGATCGTTTATCAGCTAACTTAGTTGAAATGGATCGTTTATGAGCTAACCTAGGTGAAATGGATCATTTATGAGCTAACCTAGGTGAAATGGATCGTTTATGAGCTAACTTAGGTAAAATGCATCATTTTAGAGCTAACCTAGGTAAGATGGGTCATTTTGGAGCTAACCTAGGTAAAATGGGTCATTTTAGAGCTAACTTGGGTAAAATGGATCGTTTATGAGCTAACTAAGCTAATTATGCCATTTTTGACATAAGTAAGCTAAGTACATGTCATTTTGGAGGAAAAAAATCTAAGTATAGATCATTTTAGAGCTAACTTAGGTAAAATGGATGGTTTTGGAGGTCAGTAAGCTTATTAAGTCATTTTGGAGGAAATAAATCTAAGTCTAGGTCTTTATGCATTTGTTAAACAAAACACTGGAGAAACTTACCGTGATCATGGAGGTGTAGGAGCGGGCTACTAATAATCTTGATCACTATCACCAATAAATGCATAATCATCATCATCACTATCATCAATGACGTGCTCATAGGGTTCAGCGGCATCAAAATGTGGAAGACCACCTTGATGTAATCGGTCAAGCATTGACAGGTCATCCGCAGCAGTAACCTCTTCTTGTTCCGGATCTTCTTGTTCCTCCTCTGGGGTGATGCCGGATTCACTGTCGCTGTCTACTTCAATGTTTTGGGGTGAAGTCTAGCGGTTCTTGAAACGTTTTTTTGGGAAGACGTGTCTCTTGGAAGAATTCTCCTTCATATGTGTCTGGGTTAATGTGAGGTTCATAATCCTCTTCCTTTGGGGGAGATAGTCTAGCACGTGGCGGCACTTCATAAACGACATCCCAACCTTTCAGATTTGGATTAGTTTGGCAGGCCCACGGTAGATAGAATACTTGGGTCGGCTGTTGAGCCGTAATATAGACATCAGGAACATCTAAATGGGTGCTTTGTTTGATTTCAACTAGCCCTATATGTTCATGAGTCCTTCTAGTCTCCTTCGGCTGAAACCAATAACATTTGAAGAGTACGACATTCGGTGGGTTTTCACCATAGAATAGAAGTTCATAAATTGCTTCAACTCTCCCATAATACTCGGTACCTCCTTCGCCGATAGCAGATACAATACAATTTGTAGACTTTCGGTCGGCCATAGATAGCTCTTTGCCATAGGTACGAAAGCGATACCCGTTGATGTCGTATTTGTCAAATGAACGGACCTTATAGTCAAAACCATTAGCGACTTGTCTCAATTCGGCGTCCATAGACTCTGAATTAGCCTAAAACTTTAATACGAAAGGATTGTTGCATTAGGTACAAATTAGCGAATGAAATGAAATGGTCTAATAGAAATTACCGTTTGTTTGAACCAAGAGATGAAACCGGGATAGCCGCCTCCTTGCTTTGCGAGAAGCTCATACTCTTCGACAGAATCCTGCAAGAATATGGCGACGTATCGACTGTATGAAATATCCAGGAATAAGAGCAGTTCAAAGGAAATAGAAGTTGCGAAACAATGTACCGAGAACTTACTCGATGTACGGCCGCACTTCTATCAGGTTGTTGAAGATATACAACGTAATGGTCCGCCATTCTTCGTTATCCAAAGATACTGGTTTCGAACCACTCGCTGGTGCGAGATTCCCTTTGAATAGGCTGAGGTTGGATCCACCCTTTTGAGGTTCGTCAGCATTGTACCGAGGCTTCAGATTATGCAAATGACGATTTTTGGCTTCGTAGTGTGCTGTCGCGAAGTTTGCCGCCTCCTCAGTGATGAATGCCTCAGCCATCGATGCTTCAATTCTACGTTTATTTTTACATTTTTGTCGAAGCGTCTTCTGCATCCTCTCAGTTGGGTAGCACCAACGATTTTGCACGGGCCCCCCAATCTTGCCTCGGTCGGGAGATGCAAAATCAAATGCTGCATTGGATTAAAGAAGCCCGGTGGAAAGATCTTCTCTAACTTGCAGATCAACTCCGGCGCCAACTCTTCCATTTCTTCTAGCACGCCAGGCGATAGTTCTTTCGCACAAAGAACACGGAAGAAATAGCTGAGTTCTGCCAGTACTAGCCATTCATCCTCAGGGATGAAGCCACGCAACATCACCGGCATTACCCGCTCAATCCATATGTGCCAATCATGACTCTTGAGACCAAATATCTTCAATTTATCAAGATTCGCTCCCCTCTTTAGATTCGTTGCATACCCATCAGGGAACATCAACTGCTGTTGCACCCACAAGATAATTTCCCTCATAGCTGACCTTCCAAGATTGAACCATGCCTTTGGCTTCGTCCAGTTCTGCTTTCCTTTCGGTTCTTTCATGTTTTGTAATGGCCTATCACATAGCGCCTCCAGATCGACTCTAGCCTTAGTATTATCCTTTGACTTCCCATCTATGCCGAAAATGTACCAAAAAGTGCATCGGCGATATTCTTCTCAGTGTGCATCACGTTGATGTTGTGTGGGCAAAGGAGGTCTTTGAAGTAAGGCAGAACCCATAAGCATGTCTTGTGAGTCCAGGCGTGTTTAGAATTATACCCCTTGAAGTACCCTGGACGCTCTGGATCTGGCTCGAGAGCGTTTAACTGATCCAGGGTCTGTTGGCCTGTCAATGTAGGTGGTGCAGAGTTTTTGACAACTCTACCTCTGATGAAGTTCTTCTTGTCTTTCCTGAACTTATGGCGAGGATCCAGGAACTGTCTATGCATGTCGAAGCAAGAAAACTTGCGACTGGCCTGAAGCCAACAAAACTCAAGAGCTCCCTTGCATGTGGGGCACGGGAACCTTCCATGCACACACCAGCCAACGAATAGCGCATACGCCGGCAAGTCATGTGTCGAGTACATGTACCAGACACGCATTATGAAGTTCTGTTTGCTATAGGCGTCGTATGTCTTGAACTCATTATCCCAGGCTTCTTGCAATTCGTCCTTAAGCGACTGCATGTACACATTCATATTTTCCCCGGATAGTTGGGCCCTGGAATTATCAACGTCAGGAAAATGTTCTTTCTTTGCATAATCTGTCCAGGGGGGAGATTGAGTGGAAAGACAAATACGGGCCAACAACTGTATTGGGTTGCCGTCAGACCAAACACACTGAACCCATCCGTGCTGACGCCGACTTGAGGATGCCTCGGATCTGCCGCTTTGTCATCATGTAATTCATCAAACTTCTTCCACGCAACACCATCCGATGTGTGTACCATCATCAGATTCCCATCTGCATCTAGTTCGGTTCTTTTGCCCGTTTTGTGCCATGTCATCTGTCTGGCCGTCTCTTCAACCATGAAAAGACGTTGAAGTCTTGGTATGATTGGCATATACCGAAGGACACTAACGGGGATTTTGGTCTGCGTCTTCTCACCCATACCGTTGTCTACCACAACATACCTGGAAGACTTGCAAATGGGACAATAGTTCAAGTCCGCATATTCAAGCCTAAATAAGGCACATCCTTTCTCACATGCATGTATCTTCTCATAGGGCATCTTCAGTGCACAGAGGATTTTGTCCGACTGGTACAGGTTTGCAGGCACTACATGGCCTTTGGGTAGAAAGCGTGCAAATAATGTCATAATTGCGTCATAGCATTCTCTGCCCAAGTTGAACTGAGCCTTCAGAGCCATTACTTGTGAGATGGCATCCAACTGACAAAGCTCAGTGTGCTCGTGGAGCGGACGTTTTGAAGACTCCAACATTTCATTGAAGGCCTTTGCAGATTCCTCCATCTCCTCGTCCGAATCCCGAGCATCATCCAAGTCTTGCACCATGTTTTCCATCCCGGTACCATGCTCGTCGGTGCGACGACGAACCACCTCAGCTCGGTCACATTGGGCAGACTCACCATGAAATGTCCACGTCGTATAATTGGGCATAAAACCACTCTTCTGCAGGTGTTTGCCCATTTCAGCCTCTGTCCTCTTTTCCCAATTGTCGCACCGGGAACAGGGGCACCAAGTTTTCCTCTGGCCATTTGCAAATGCGGCTTGCACAAATGCCTTGGTTTTTGTGAACCATTCAGTGCTCCATTTGTTCTGACCAGTGTGACCGGTGTACATCCACGCACGATCACTCATCTTGACTTTCAGAGCTACTGGACACACAACAAATACATATATATATATATATATATATATATATAATTCACCATGTATGTATTCATCAGTTGATCTAGTTTGTCAATTTTATTACGTCCATGCAACCTACACTCTAATAGGTAATGATAGGTCCTAATCCCACCCGAGTATGTGTAGATTGGGTTCCTTTTCCCATGCTATGCTCCGGATCCGACGCAAAATTTCGGCAGCACCTCCCCGTTGTTCTCCTGATACACGTCTCTACAATAAACAGAGAGGATGTGTACCCGGAGAACAACAGGGGAGACACTGACGAAATTTATGTGTCGGATCCGGAGCAAAGCATATGGGAAAATGAACCCAATCTACACATACTCGGGTTGTCCATGGATAGCGTTGGACAATTCGAAAGAATCATGGTTATAAATATGCAAATGCATGCATATTTATAGATGTAACCCTTTCGAACGAGAGACGCATAGTGGTTACGCATACTGATGATTGACACCTATAGCTAGCAAGTTTCATCGGCACGAAGACTGGAACAGAGCAAATGAAGGGGGAGGAGGAGATGCCATTTGTGCTCACCAACGAACGCATGGGCGGAGCTCGTTGAACACACGGGGAGGTCGTCAAACACCACACCCTCGCAGCGACGAAACAACTGCACATTTGAATCCACCCGATAAACACAAATATGTATGATGTTTTGCATAACAAAATCGAAAAATATACGACCTAACTCATAATTCACAAATATATGACCCCGCCGGCCTCTGGAAGGCCAAAGAGCACCTTCTACATATTCTTCTTCTTCTTCTTCTCCCCTCCTCTTCTTCTCCTACACTTTCTTCTTCTTCTTCTTCTTCTTCTTCTTCTCCCCTCCTCTTCTTCTCCTACACTTTCTTCTTCTTCTTCTCCCCTTCTCTT
>NC_057805.1:348869677-348894438 GCF_018294505.1 Triticum aestivum | reverse complement strand
GGTGGCGGGGGCTACGACAGGTGGTGGGGGCGGCGGGGGCGTTGACGTGGTGGCTCAGGGAGGAGAGAGGGAGAGAAACAGAGAGATGGATCCAGGGCGGGGTGGGTCTCGCCGTTACTTAGGTTAGTTCTTTGCCGTCCGCCAAACCTTTGCCGTCAGCTTTTCTTTTCTCTTTGTCGTCCGCTAGCTGACGGCAAAGAGGGGGACCGTTAAGTTTTTTTAATCAGCTCGTTAGTGGGGACCACCACTCTCTTTGCCGTCTGCTAGCTGACGGCAAAGATTCTTTGCCGTCCGCTAGGTGATGGCAAACAGTAGGCTGATGGCAAAGACCGTTCTTTGCCATCAGCCAGTTCATTGTCGTCCGTTTTCTGTAAGCGGACGGCAAAGACATTCTTTGCCGTCAGCCAGCGAACGGCAAAGACTTGGCTGATGGCAAATTAGCTAATTCCAGTAGTGATAGTAGTAGATGCAGGCAGGAGTCGGTCTACTTCACACGGACATGATGCCTATATTTCATAATCATTGCCTTGGATATCGTCATAACTTTGTGCTTTTCTATCAATTGCTCGACAGTAATTTGTTCACCCACCGTATTATTTGCCTTCAAGAGAGAAGCCTCTAGTGAAACCTATGCCCCCCGGGTCTATTTTCCATCATATTAGTTTCCGATCTACTATTTTGCAATCTATTATTTCCAGATCTATAAACCAAAAAACCCAAAAATATTTAGTTATCTTTTATTTAGTTTTATCTATCTCTATCAGATCTCACCTTTGCAAGTGACCATGAAGGGATTGAAAACTCCTTTATCGCGTTGGGTGCAAGTGTTTGATTGGTTGTGCATGTATTGGTGATTTGCGCGTTCTTCTCCTACTGGATTGATACCTTAGTTCTTAACTAAGGGAAATACTTATCTCTACTATGTTGCATCACCCTTTCCTCTTCAAGGGAAAAACCAACGCAAGCTCAAGAAGTAGCAGGGAGTGATGAGAATATATTTGTGAAATTGTTTCATTAATATCCAGAATAGTTCCGAGAGGTTCCAAAAGCGTTTCGGGGTCACCGGAAGGGTTTCAGTGAATATCGGGTAATACCGGGTATTAGCGATTAATTATATATAGGTGGAAAATGTTTTCGGGAATGTTAAATTATATATATAATGATCTGAATTTTTTTAGAACATTTTATATTTAATTTAAATATCAGCGGGCCTAAAAAGGTCAATAGGTGGAAGGCAACTTGGGCCAAAAAGGCCCAAGTGGGAAAGTGACCCCCTTCCCTAAGGAAGGGGCCGAATTGGGGAAGGGGGGAATCAGACTCCTCCTCCCCTTAGATGGCGCACCAAGGGGGACTCCTTCCCCTTGGTGGCAGCCCTCCCTCTCCCCTCTAACCTATATATACTAGCGGATTTCCACCCTATGAAGACACAAGTTTTGGAGCCTCCTCTAGTTGATCTAGTTATAGTTCTTGTTGGTCCTAGTTGACTAATTAGAGCTAGCCCTGGCCACCTCTAATCCTCATAATTAGAAGCCCCGTGTGGTTCTAATCTCCTCCCTCTAATTCTCTGGCAACGATTACCTCTAGTCGGTGAAGCGCTGCCGGATCGTGAAGACCGTACGCTTGCAACCAAGTAGAGAGGCCATGTTTACGGTCTTCCGTTCGGGGAATCGTTCGAGGGTGGTTCGCGGGATCGTCATCGACGTTCAAGGGACTCCAGGTACGATCTACACCGACTCGTCTACTTACGATGCACTCCCGGAGTCGGTAACGATCGTTGATCTCAACCCGTTATGCATCTTCATATTGTTCCTGGGTGATCGTAGGCCGATTTTTTTGTTTTCTACTAAGTTTCCCTATGGAAAATTGGGAGAAGGTTACTGAAACTTATGTTGTGTTTTTTGTAGGGAGGTTAGTTTGTACCTTTTGTGTGTGTTCATGAGGTTACTAAAATAAACAATCCAAAAAAAAGAGATTACTGCCATGAGTTGGTTATGCTGATTGGATCCATTTGGTTGCTTTCGGAAATGGGCTACTTGTAGGAAAGAATAGACAATTCTGAGTCTTCATAAACATATAAAACCTGATGCTGCTTCTTCTACGCATAATGTCTGATGACATGTCCTGCAAAAACTTCATATGTTTAGCTTTATTATTCACCAATCCTTATTGATGTTCCCCCAACCCAAGTACAGATTTCCAGGTACAATTTTTTTGAATCTAAGAAAAATGACGTAGCTACATCTGCTATCTTGGGTTGTTGCTTCATGCTATCGCAGTAATATTGTAATTTTCATCGTGTATGCTACTATCAAACTATGTCAAAATTTTGACATAGCTACATCTGCTATCTTGGGCTCTGATACTGTACCCAACATGTTTCTGAGTTTAAGTTATCTTGCATCAATATTTCCATCATATTATCTATTTTTTCCTTATCCCTTTTTAGTAGATAAGTGTTTACATCTTATTCTTGTTTACATTGTCCTGCTACAATAATCGATTTTACCGGTTATTTTTACATGCTTCCCATATATGAAGCTTCCAAAGTGTACTACAAATGCTTCTACAATACAAATAGTTTTTGCTAGAAATTCTTCATGTGCCTTATTTTACTTTACAATTTAGTTATTGTCCTTGTTATCACCATTGAAACTTACCATGCTCCCATATGATACTAAATTTTTGTTTCTTTGTCTTAGGTAGTTTATTTCCATAGTTTAGCCTACAAAATTTGTTTTAAATTTGTCCACGCCGTTCGAATGTAAAAATTCTCTTCATCAGTAATGCAACATACATGTAGTACCAATTGTTGCTTCCTACCTTCGATACTTATGCATCATGCCTAACTAGTGTATGCTTCAAACAATTGTATGCTGGCTTCGGGGCTGATCGGTGCCGGCGAGACAGGTATATATGGAGGCAACTAGTACATGCACTAAGAAGCATGACGACACCTGGATCTACTACCTCCTCACAATGAAGATGGGCACATGCTAGATGAAGGGAAGCAAGTCCATAGCATTTAAGAAACATACAGTATGAACTTAGGAAGCAAGAAAATTGTGACTTGAAGAAATAAAATTTGTAGCATGTCTAAAACATGTTGTATGAACAGACGTAGCATGGTGAAGACTTGTGTTAAGTTAGAAGCAAATAATATTTGCGGTCGAAACACTTTTGTACTGGATGGAAACAGTTTTTTCTTGTGTTGGAAACATAAAAAAAAGATAGATGGGACTCAAAATTTCCCGTGTGAAAATACTTGGATGCAAAATTTTGTTACATTGAAGCAGCAAAAAGGAAATACTTAGGTCCAACCAAATTTCACTTGTAAAATAAGCAAATAGCTTCATGGAATGTAGCGACCTGGTCCCAATGGACCATAGTCTCTGTGCTTAAGTGTCATCCCTGGATCGGTATTGCTGACACACATAGTACTCGAGGATTTATAACAGAGTTCAATCACACACTTATTACATCGAGTGTCTAAAAAATAGTACTTATTACAATAATATGGCTGAAGGCCATCTAAATAAGATAACTATGGAAGCATCGAAGATAAATGAGTCCATCCAACTCCACGGCAAAAACTGAGTGCACGACAACGGCCTAGCGCACCTTACTCTTCGTCTGAAAATTCTGCAACATGATACATTGCAGCCGTGTAGGTCAGTGATAACCCACGAGTATAGGGGATCGCAACAGTTTTCGAGGGTAGAGTATTCAACCCAAATTTGTTGATTCGACACAAGGGGAGCCAAAGAATATTCTCAAGTATTAGCAGTTGAGTTGTCAATTCAACCACACATGTAAGACTTAATATCTGTAGCAAAATATTTAGCAGCAAAGTAGTACGGAAGTAACAATAACGGTGGCAAAAGTAACAGTAGCAGTTTTGTGGTAATCGTAACAGTGGCAACGGAAAAGTAACTAAGCAGAGATCGATATGTGAAAAGCTCGTAGGCAATGGATCAGTGATGGATAATTATGTCGGATGCGATTCCTTATGCAATAGTTATAACATAGGGTGACACAGAACTAGCTCCAGTTCATCAATGTAGTGTAGGCATGTATTCCGAATATAGTCATACGTGCTTATGGAAAAGAACTTGCATGACATCTTTTGTCCTACCCTCCCGTGGCAGCGGGGTCCTATTGGAAACTAAGGGATATTAAGGCCTCCTTTTAATAGAGTACTGGACCAAAGCATTAACACTTAGTGAATACATGAACTCCTCAAACTATGGTCATCACCGGGAGTGGTCCCGATTATTGTCACTTCGGGGTTGCCGGATCATAACAGATAGTAGGTGACTATTGACTTGCAAGATAGGATCAAGAACTCAAATATATTCATGAAAACATAATAGGTTCAGATCTGAAATCATGGCACTCGGGCCCTAGTGACAAGCATTAAGCATAGCAAAGTCATAGCAACATCAATCTTAGAACATAATGGATACTAGGGATCAAACACTAACAAAACTAACTCGATTACATGGTAAATCTCATCCAACCCATCACCGTCTAGCAAGCCTACGATGGAATTACTCACGCACAGCGGTGAGCATCATGAAATTGGTGATGGAGGAAGGTTGATGATGATGATGGCAACGGATTCCCCTCTCCAGGGCCCTGAACGGACTCCAGATCAGCCCTCCAGAGAGAGATTAGGGCTTGGCGGCGGCTCTGTATCGTAAAACGCGATGAATCCTTTTCTCCCCAAACATGAATATATAGAGTTGGAGTTGAGGTCGGTGGAGCCTCAGGGGGCCCAGGAGGCAGGGGGCGCGCCCCAGGGGGTGGGCGCGCCCTCCACCCTCGTGGACAGGGTGTGGGCCCCCTAGTGTTGATTCTTTCGCCAGTATTTTTAATTAATTCCAAAAATATTCTCCGTGAAGTTTCAGTTCATTTCGACAAACTTTTATTTCTGCACAAAAATAACACCATGGCAATTCTGCTGAAAACAGTGTCAGTCCGGGTTAGTTCCATTCAAATCTTGCAAGTTAGAGTCCAAAACAAGAGCAAAAGTGTTTGGAAAGTAGATACGTTGGAGACGTATCAACTCCCCCAAGCTTAAACCTTTGCTTGTCCTCAAGCAATTCAGTTGATAAACTAAAAGTGATAAAGAAAAACTTTTACAAACTCTATTTGCTCTTGTTGTTGTAAATATGTAAAGCCAGCATTCAAGTTTTCAGCAAAGATTATGAACTAACCATATTCACAATAACACTTAGGTCTCATGTTTACTCATATCAATGGCATAATCAACTAGCGAGCAATAATAATAAATATCGGATGACAACACTTTCTCAAAACAATCATAATATGATATAACAAGATGGTATTTCGCTAGCCCTTTCTGAGACTGCAAAACATAAATGCATAGCACCCCTGAAGATCAAGGACTGACTAGACATTGTAATTCATGGTAAAAGAGATCCAGTCACAGTCATACTCAATGTAAACTAATAGTAATGCATATAAATGACAGTGGTGCTCTCCAACTGGTGCTTTTAATAAGAGGGTGATGACTCAACATAAAAGTAAATAGATAGGCCCTTCGCAGAGGGAAGCAGGGATTTGTAGAGGTGCCAGAGCTCGATTTTGAAACAGAGATAAATAATATTTTGAGTGGCATACTTTCGTTGTCAACATAACAACCAAGAGATCTCGATATCTTCCATGCTACACACATTATAGGCAGTTCCCAAATAGAATGGTAAAGTTTATACTCCCCCACCACCAACAAGCATCAATCCATGGCTTGTCCGAAACGACGGGTGCCTCGAACTAACAACAATCCCGGGGGAGTTTTGTTTGCAATTATTTTGATTTGGTTTGAGCATGGGACTGGGCATCCCAGTGACCGACCATTTTCTTGTGAGTGAGGAGCGGAGTCCACTCCTCGTGAGAATAACCCACCTAGCATGCAAGATATAGACAACCCTAGTTGAACATGACCTATTCGAGCATACAAAACAGAATTTCACTCGAAGGTTTAGAGTTTGGCACATACAAATTTACTTGAAACGGCAGGTAGATACCGCTTATAGGAAGGTATGGTGGACTCATATGGAATAATTTTGGGGTTTATGGAAGTGGATGCACAAGCAGTATTCCCGCTTAGTACAAGTGAAGGCTAGAAAAAGACTGGGAAGCGACTAAGTAGAGAGCGACAACAGTCATGAACATGCATTAAAATTAATCAACATTGAGTGCAAGCATGAGTAGGATATAATCCACCATGAACATAAATATCGTGGAGGCTATGTTGATTTTGTTTCAACTACATGCGTGAACATGTGCCAAGTCAAGCCACTCGAATCGTTCAAAGGAGGATACCACCCTATCATACCACATCACAACTATTTTAATAGCATGTTGGCACTCAAGGTAAACCATTATAAACTCCTAGCTAATTAAGCATGACATGAGCAACTATAATCTCTAATTGTCATTGCAAACATGTTCCATTCATAATAGGCCGAATCAGGAACGATGAACTAATCATATTTACAAAAACAAGATAGGTCGAGTTCATACCAGCTTCTCTCATCTCAATCAGTCCATCATATATCGTCATTATTGCCTTTCACTAGCACGACCGAATGGTGTGGATAATAATAACAGTGCACGTGCATTGGACTAAGCTGGAATCTACGAGCATTTAATACAAGGGAGAAGACAAGGTAATATGGGCTCTTGGTTAAATCAACAATATTGCATATAAGAGCCACTTCAACATTTTCATCATGGTCTTCCCCTCTCGACCCTCAAAGAACAAGAAAAGAAAAGAAATAAAACTATTTACCCGGGAAAGCTCCCAACAAGTAAAAGAAGAACGAGAAATCTATTTGGGTTTTCTTTTAATTACCACTAGTACAGGCATGGAAAATAAACTAGCTAAAAGCTACAACTATTTTTTTGGGTTTTTCTTAAGGTTTTTCAAACACACAGGAAGAAGGCTAGAAAAGAAAATAAACTAGCATGGATAGTACAATGAAAAAGTATGAGCACCGACAACTAGAATGAGTGTGTGAACATGAATGTAATGTCGGTGTGAAATATGTACTCCTCCAAGCTTAGGCTTTTGGCCTAAGTTGGTCTATGGCCACGGCTGGCCTGGCGGATATCCAAAGTTGTAGCTGGGGTCGTACTGAGATGCAGCAGCTACTGCCTCAAGACCTGCAGCTTGGAGGCGAGCTGCCTCCGTCCTCCTTTCGTACTCGTTTGCCTCCTCCCTGGTTATAACATATCTCCTTTTTGCCTGAAAGTCAAAGAAAGTAGGAGCAGGGAGAACAATATGGACAGTGTGACGTCTGTCAAAGATTAGTCGGTACTAGAGGGGCTGTTCATTCCTCTCAACAAACTGATGGCAAACCATAGCATTATAATCTAGATAAGCAGGAGGCAATTCCATGTCATTTGCATGTATGGTACATCAAGATAATTAGCTACATGAGTTGCATAAATTCCACCAAACAAATCTCCACTTAAACCGTTAAGATGCAACCTTCGTGCAACAATAGCCTCCAAGTTATATTGTTTATCACCTAATACCACACTCTTGAGGACACAAAGATCTGGAACGCACATGTGACAAGCCTCATCTTTACCGTTAATGCCTCTACCTATGAAGAGAGCAAAATAATGTATGGAAGGGAAGTGAATGCTCCCTATGGTAGCTTGTGTGATTTCTCTAGATTCCCCCACAGTGATACTAGCCAGAAAATCTTTATATTCAGATTTGCGAGGTTCACTAACATTACCCCACTGCGGGAGTTTACAAGCAGCATTAAAATCTTCTAGGTCCATGGTATATGATTTATCATATAAATCAAATAAAACAGTGTGAGAATTGCGCGAAGATGTAAATTTAAACCTTCTCACAAAGGAATTAGTTAGGTAGTAGTATTGTGGGCACTTATCTGACACGAAGCCCTCAAGATCAGCATTACGCACATACGCGTCAAATTCTTCCTTGATGCCTGCCCGGACCATAAACTCCTCTGATGGCCATTCACAAGGCCGCATTTGAGCTTCCCTTGGTAGTTCATTGTCCGGCTCACGTATCGCGAACCTTGGGCCTTGCTTCCTTGAGGAACCATCTTGGTACATTTTCCTAAACATATTTCTTCCTCTGAAAAATTTCTGAAATTTTTAGTGACTCAAAATAAAAGTGAACCAAACTCAACAAGTTTGATAGCAACTACTCCCACAAGTGCCTAGAGGCTATATCATGCATTAGAACTACTTGGGACCATACAAATTTGACATGCAATCTCAAGAACAGGGTCACCTAAGCAGAATTTTTTTGCAATAAATAAAGCACTAGAACAAAAACTAATTGGACCATTGGAGTAGTCACATACCGAAGAACAATCCCCCAAAATAGTTTTGTGAATGGAGCTTTGAGCAAGGAGATCGAAAATGGCAGCAAGATGAGCTAGAACACGGGTTTGAGCTATGGGAGGATTTTTTTCTAGAGGAAGAAGAAGTGTGTGGGTGCTGGAATAAGTGGAGGGGGGCCACGTGGGGCTCACGAGGCAGGGGGCGCGCCCTGTGCCCTCGTGGCCAGGTGGTGGCTCCCCTGGTGTGTTCTAAGTGCCAGATATTCTTAAATATTCTACAAAAAATCATATTTCATTTTCAGGACATTTGGAGAACTTTTATTTTCGGGGTATTTTTTATTGTAAGGATAATTCAGAAAACAGACATAAAATACTATTTTTGCTTTATTTAATCTAAATAACAGAAAGTAAAGGGAGGGTACAGAGAGTTGTGCTTTCTAACTTCATCCATCTCATGCTCATCAAAAGGAATCCACTAACAAGGTTGATCAAGTCTTGTTAACAAATTCTTCTCGAATAACATGGAACCGGAGAAATTTCGAATAACTCTAAGTTACCTCAACGGGGATATGGACGTCCCCAATAATAAGAATATCATATTTCTTCTTGACAGTAGGAAGAGGGAATTCAAAACCTCCAATAATAATCGTTGAATTTTTTTCAATAGAATTGATACTGTGGACTTGAGGTTGTTTCCTCGGAAAGTGTACCGTATGCTCATTACCATTAACATGAAAGGTGACATTGCCTTTGTTGCAATCAATAACAGCCCCTGCAGTATTCAAAAAGGGTCTACCGAGGATAATCGACATACTATCATCCTCGGGAATATCAAGAATAACAAAGTCCGTTAAAATAGTAATGTTTGCAACCACAACATGCACATGCTCACAAATACGGACAGGTATAGCAGTTGATTTATCGGCCATTTGCAAAGATATTTCAGTAGGTGTCAACTTATTCAAATCAAGTCTACGATATAAAGAGAGAGGCATAACACTAACACCGGCTCCAAGATCACATAAAGCAGTTTTAACATAGTTTCTTTTAATGGAGCATGGTATAGTTGGTACTCCGGGGTCTCCTAGTTTCTTTGGTATTCCACCTTTAAAAGTATAATTGGCAAGCATGGTGGAAATTTCAGCTTTCGGTATGTTTCTTTTATTTGTAACAATATCTTTCATATACTTAGCATGAGGATTCATTTTAAGCATATCAGTCAAACGCATACGCAAAAAGATAGGTCTAATCATTTCAGCAAAGCGCTCAAAATCCTCATCATCCTTTTTCTTGGATGGTTTAGGAGGAAAGGGCATGGGTTTCTGAACCCATGGTTCTCTTTCTTTACCGTGCTTTCTAGCAACAAAGTCTCTCTTATCATAACGTTGATTCTTTGATTGTGGGTTATCAAGATCAACAACAGGTTCAATCTCTACATCATTGTTATTGCTAGGTTGAGCATCAACATGAACATCATCATTAATATTATCACTAGGTTCATGTTCATTACCAGATTGTCTTTCAGCATCAGAAATAGAAATATCATTGGGATTCTCAGGTGTGTCAATAACAGGTTCACTAGAAGCATGCAAAGTCCTATCATTTTTCTTTTTCTTCCTCTTAGAAGGACTAGGTGCATCAACATTAGTTCTCTGAGAATCTTGCTCAATTCTCTTAGGGTGGCCCTCAGGATACAAAAGTTCCTGAGTCACTTTACCCCCTCTAGTCATAACTCTAACGGCATTATCGTTTTTCTTATTATTTAATTCATTAAGCAAATCATCTTGTGCTTTAAGCACTTGTTCTACTTGAGTGGTAACCATGGAAGCATGTGTACTAATAAGTTTAAGTTCACCTTTAATGCTAGACATATAATCACTCAAGTGTTTGATCATATGAATGTCTACCAACATAAGCATTGAAGTTTTCTTGTTTAACAATAAAATTATCGAACTCATCTAAGCATTGGCTAGCAGACTTATAACGAGGAATATCACCTTCATCAAATCTACAGAGAGAATTTACCTTTACTACCTGTGTCGGGTTATCAAGACCATGTATTTCTTCAATAGGTGGTAAATTCTTAACATCTTCAGCTTTAATACCCTTTTCTTTCATAGATTTCTTTGCCTCTTGCATATCTTCAGGACTGAGAAATAGGATACCCCTTTTCTTTGGAGTTGGCTTAGGAGTTGGTTCAAGAAGTGTCCAATTATTATCATTACTCAACATATTATTCAATAGTAATTCAGCTTGATCAACAGTTCTTTCCCTGAAAACACAACCAGCACAACTATCGAGGTGGTCTCTGGAAGCATCGGTTAGTCCATTATAAAAGATATCAAGTATTTCATTTTTCTTGAGAGGATGATCAGGCAAAGCATTAAGTAATCGGAGAAGCCTCCCCCAAGCTTGTGGGAGACTCTCTTCTTCAATTTGCACAAAATTATATATTTCCCTTAAGGCAGCTTGTTTCTTATGAGCGGGGAAATATTTAGCAGAGAAGGAATAAATCATATCCTGGGGACTACGCACACAACCAGGAGTAAGAGAATTAAACCATGTTTTAGCATCACCCTTTAATGAGAACGGAAATAACTTAAGGATATGGTAGTAACGAATTTTTTCCTCATTGGTGAATAGGGCGGCTATATCATTTAATTTAGTAAGATGTGCCACAACAGATTCAGATTCATAGCCATAAAAAGGATCAGATTCAACCAAAGTAATTAACTCAGGATCAACAGAGAAATCATAGTCCTTATCAGAAATACAGATGGGTGAAGTAAGAAAAGCAGGGTCATATTTCATTCTAGCATTCAAAGACTTCTCTTTTAGCTTAACTAACAGTTTCTTAAGATCATATCTATCTTTGCAAGCAAAAAAGTCGCTAGCAGTCTCTTCATCCATAACATAACCCTTAGGCACATCAGGCAATTCCTATCTAGGGGGAGAATCTTCATCATCAATTTGATCAATATTATCAGTTTCAATAATTTCATTCTCTCTAGCCCTAGCAAGTTGTTCATCAAGAAATTCACCTAGTGGCACAGTATTATCAAGCATAGAAGTAGTTTCATCATAAGTATCATGCATAGCAGAAGCGGCATTATCAATAACATGTGACATATAAGAATCAATAGCAGGTGTAGGTGTTGAAAATTTACTCATAACAGAAGGTGAATCAAGTGCAGAGCTAGATGGCAGTTCCTTACCTCCACTCGTAGTTGAGGGATAAATCTTGGTTTTTTTGTCTTTCAAGTTCCTCATAGTGATCAACAGATATAAATCCCAAGTGACTCAAAGAAATAGAGCTATGCTCCCCGGCAACGGCGTCAGAAAATAGTCTTGATAAGCCACAAGTATAGGGGATCGCAAAAGTTTTCGAGGGTAGAGTATTCAACCCAAATTTATTGATTCGACACAAGGGGAGCCACATAATATTCTCAAGTATTATCAGTTGAGTTGTCAATTCAACCACACCTGTAAGACTTAATATTTGCAGCAAAATATTTAGTAGCAAAGTAGTATGGAAGTAACGGTAACGGTGGCAAAAGTAACAGTAGCAGTTTTGTAGTAATCGTAACAGTGGCAACGGAAAAGTAACTAAGCAGAGATCAATATGTGAAAAGCTCGTAGACAATGGATCAGTGATGGATAATTATATCGGATGCGATTCCTCATGCAACAGTTATAACATAGGGTGACACAGAACTAGCTCCAGTTCATCAATGTAATGTAGGCATGTATTCCGAATATAGTCATACGTGCTTATGGAAAAGAACTTGCATGACATCTTTTGTCCTACCGTCCCATGGCAGTGGGGTCCTATTGGAAACTAAGGGATATTAAGGCCTCCTTTTAATATAGTACCGGACCAAAGCATTAACACTTAGTGAATACATGAACTCCTCAAACTACGGTCATCACCGAGAGTGGTCCCGATTATTGTCACTTCGGGGTTGCCGGATCATAACACATAGTAGGTGACTATTGACTTGCAAGATAGGATCAAGGACTCACATATATTCATGAAAACATAATAGGTTCAGATGTGAAATCATGGCACTCGGGCCCTAGTGACAAGCATTAAGCATAGCAAAGTCATATCAACATCAATCTTAGAACATAATGGATACTAGGGATCAAACCCTAACAAAACTAACTCGATTACATGGTAAATATCATCCAACCCATCACCGTCCAGCAAGCCTACGATGGAATTACTCACGCACGGCGGTGAGCATCATGAAATTGGTGATGGAGGAAGGTTGATGATAACGATGGCGATGGATTCCCCTCTCCGGAGCCCTGAACGGACTCCAGATCAGCCCTCCCGAGAGAGATTAGGGCTTGGCGGCGGCTCCGTATCGTAAAACCCGATGAATCCTTCTCTCTGATTTTTTCTCCCCGAACATGAATATATAGAGTTGGAGTTGAGGTCGGTGGAGCCTCAGGGGGGCCCAGGAGGCAGGGGCGCGCCCTCCACCCTCATGGACAGGGTGTGGCCC
Organism: Triticum aestivum; assembly: GCF_018294505.1. Lineage (NCBI taxonomy): Eukaryota > Viridiplantae > Streptophyta > Magnoliopsida > Poales > Poaceae > Triticum > Triticum aestivum. Next base: position 348,881,573 of record NC_057805.1, on the reverse strand, counting down.
CCTGGTGTTGATTCTTTTGCCAGTATTTTTTATTAATTCCAAAAATATTCTCCGTGAAGTTTCAGGTCATTCCGAGAACTTTTATTTCTGCCCAAAAATAACACCATGGCAATTCTGCTGAAAACAGTGTCAGTCTGGGTTAGTTCCATTCAAATCATACAAGTTAGAGTCCAAAACAAGTGCAAAAGTGTTTGGAAAAGTAGATACGTTGTAGACGTATCAACTCCGCCAAGCTTAAACATTTGCTTGTCCTCAAGCAATTCAGTTGATAAACTGAAAGTGATAAAGAAAAACTTTTATAAACTCTGTTTGCTCTTGTTGTTGTAAATATGTAAAGCCAGCATTCAAGTTTTCAGCAAAGATTATGAACTAACCATATTCACAATAACACTTAGGTCTCATGTTTACTCATATCAATGGCATAATCAACTAGCGAGCAATAATAATAAATCTTGGATGATAACACTTTCTCAAAACAATCATAATATGATATAACAAGATGGTATCTCGCTAGCCCTTTCTGAGACCGCAAAACATAAATACAGAGCACCCCTGAAGATCAAGGACTGACTAGACATTGTAATTCATGGTAAAAGAGATCCAGTCACAGTCATACTCAATGTAAACTAATAGTAATGCATATAAATGACAACGGTGCTCTCCAACTGGTGCTTTTTAATAAGAGGGTGATGACTCAACATAAAAGTAAATAGAAAGGCCCTTCGCAGAGGGAAGCAAGGATTTGTAGAGGTGCCAGAGCTTGATTTGAAACAGAGATAACTAATATTTTGAGTGGCATACTTTCATTGTCAATATAACAACCAAGAGATCTCGAAGCATTAACTCTTTACTCTGGGTAGACAGTACCACCTACTTCCCCTACATCTGCTAGCCTACCACTGAAAGAGGTCACACAACATACTCAACTATGCCAGAGCCCATAATGGCTTGTGGCTGCGTACGGAAGTTTCTAGCATGAATAATCTTATGATCCCTTTGAGCCTGGGTGGCATTCCATAGGATGATCACACGGGTACTCCGGGATATCCTAGGACATCACTGGATTGCTCCAGGTGCCCGCAACCAATCCACCTAGATGTGTATTAAAGTAGCCACCTTAAGTTACCCTTAATTAAAATTACTCTCGCAAGTTTCATGAATCTCACATACCAATCCACGTCTACGACCATAGCAAGAAATATGAGCATAACGTATATTCCCAGGGTTGATAACGGACAATAGATTCCTACCTCAACAACTACTTCCCAAAATACACATGTTACCAATCCTACTCATGCAATGTTTGTGGGTTGAAACTAATGCATAAAAACTGGGTAATAAAGGGATATGATCAAAGTGTTACTTGCCTTGGTGACGATTGGAAAAACCTAGAGATTCGTAGTAGCAAGCCTCGCACTCCGGATACTCTATCATGAACAAACAATAGCATATATAAGCACTCAAGCATAAGATGCAAAGGTAAAACCAACAAAATATCTAAACAGAAAGATCATGTGAAGAACTTCGATTTGCAAAAAGAATCGATCAAATCAAAATTACGAAACTCAAACTACGATAAAAGAAGTTCGAAATCAAATCTGCTTGAAACCAAATTTTAAATTTTCAAAATCATGTTTAAGTTGTTTATCTGAACAGAGGGGTTCAAGACGAAGAATTTGGCGTTGGTTTCGTTGGATTTAGATAAGCGAGCAAAAAGTTGCGAGGGTTTAAAGATCAAGGACTAATCTATAAGAAAACTAATCGCGGATAGGTCCCTGGTCGAAAATAAAATTAAAAGAAAAAATTTAACGAACGAACGTCCGCTGCGGAACCTAATCTAATGAAAACCGTTCACTACCGAGAACTAACGAACGTCTGCTAAATAAACTAACCTAATACTAAAAAATAAACCGATCGAACCGGGAAAAACAGAAGAAAACCGATCTAGGGTTTATACCAGAAAAATCGGCGAGATCCGGCGGCGGCGGCGGTTGCGGCGGCTTCTGCGGTGACGGCGGGGTGGGCGGTGGCTACGGTGGTGCGGTTACGCGGTAGCGGAGTGCGGCGGCGAGTGGCGGCGGCAGTCGGCGGCTGCGGCTTGCTGCAGCTGCTTCGATGGGGAGAGGGGGGGCGGGCCGGCTTTTATAGGAGGCGGGGAAGGCGGTGGCTTGGGGAGGGGGCAAGGCGGCGGCGGTGGTGGAGTCCGAGTCGGATCGGCGGCGACAGCGAGCGGGAGTCCGTCCCGGGGACGGGGACGAGGCGGTGGCGGCTGGGCCGCGGCGTGGCGCTAGCTGGGCCGCGGCGTGGCGCTAGCTGGGCCGTGGCCTGGCGCTTGCTGGGCCGGCCCAGTTTCGGTGGAGACTTTTTTTTAAATAATTTTGCCGCATAAAAAATCCAAAATAAAATAAAATAAAATTCCAGAAATAATTTTCACCGTCCTCTCCTAGTATTTAGGACAGAGCGAACATTTTTCTGGGCTAAATGCAATTTTTAAAAATGCATATTTTTCCCAAATTTAACCGAATAAAATTTTAGATAAAAAAATCCAAATAAAATATAATTTTATTCAAGATTAGATTTCCAACATTTCCTAGCTGTTTTGAAGAAGTCATATTATCTTCTCTCATTTATTTAAATTGAAATAATTGGAAAAATAATTTGAATAAAACCACTTTGGTCCAATTTACCAATTTTGAAAAATTCAAAAATGGATTTTTTGTGAAAACCTCCAACTCTCTCAATTGGTCCTTGTGTTGCTTAAGGTTTCTAGGATCAAAACTCCAAATAAAACCAATTCAAAAATGCACAAATCATGGATGCATATGGTGACCTAATGAATAACATCCAAATTGAAAATTGGGATGTTACAAACCTACCCCCCTTAAGATGAATCTCGCCCTCGAGATTCGGGTTGGCTAGCAAAAAGGTGTGGGTGCTCTTTCCGGAGGTCTTCTTCTCGCTCCCAGGTGCCTTCCTCCTCGGTATGGTGGCTCCACTGAACTTTGCAAAACTTGATGACCTTGCTGCGTGTAACTCAGTTGGCAAACTCGAGAATCTTGACGGGTTTCTCCTCATAGGTTAGGTCACTCTCCAAATGAATTGCTTCCAGGGGCACTGCATCTCTCAGAGGGATATCGACCATCTCTGCATGGCACTTATTCAACTGGGAAACGTGAAACACATCATGAACTCCTGACAAACCTTCGGGTAACTCCAACTTGTAGGCAACCTCTCCCATACGTTCCAAAACTCTATATGGTCCTACAAATCTTGGAGCTAACTTTCCTTTGACTCCAAATTGTTTAACTCCTCGAAGTGATGACACACGGAGATTTGCTCTGTCTCCGACTTCATAGGCTACCTCCTTGCGTTTAGTATCGGCATAACTCTTCTGCATGGACTGAGCTACCTTCAGTCTATCACGAATCAACTTGACTTTCTCCTCAGACTCTCTGATTAAGTCTAGTGCTACCTCTTGAGCACTGCGTTGGTTTTCCCTTGAAGAGGAAAGGGTGATGCAGCAAAGTAGCGTAAGTATTTCCCTCAGTTTTTGAGAACCAAGGTATCAATCCAGTAGGAGGCCACGCTCAAGTCCCTTGCACCTACACAAACAAATAAGAACCTTGCAACCAACACGATAAAGGGGTTGTCAATCCCTTCACGGCCACTTGCAAAAGTGAGATCTGATAGAGATGATAAGATAATATTTTTGGTATTTTTATGATAAAGACTAAAAGTAAAGAAAGCAAAATAAACGGCGATAGAAATAGCTTGTTGACGGGAGATTAGTATGATGGAGAATAGACCCGGGGGCCATAGGTTTCACTAGTGGCTTCTCTCAAGATAGCATAAGTATTACGGTGGGTGAACAAATTACTGTCGAGCAATTGATAGAATTGAGCATAGTTATGAGAATATCTAGGTATGATCATGTATATAGGCATCACGTCCATGACAACTAGACCGACTCCTGCCTGCATCTACTACTATTACTCCACACATCGACCGCTATCCAGCATGCATCTAGAGTATTAAGTTCATAAGAATGGAGTAACGCTTTAATTAAGATGACATGATGTAGAGGGATAAACTCATGCAATATGATATAAACCCCATCTTTTTATCCTCGATGGCAACAATACAATACGTGTCGTTTCCCCTACTGTCACTGGGATCGAGCACCGCAAGATTGAACCCAAAGCTAAGCACTTCTCCCATTGCAAGAAAGATCAATCTAGTAGGCCAAACCAAACTGATAATTCGAAGAGACTTGCAAAGATAACCAATCATACATAAAAGAATCCAGAGAAGATTCAAATATTGTTCATAGATAATCTTGACCATAAACCCACAATTCATCGGATCTCGACAAACACACCGCAAAAGAAGATTACATCGAATAGATCTCCAAGAGAATCAAGGAGAACTTTGTATTGAGATCCAAAGAGAGAGAAGAAGCAATCTAGCTAATAACTATGGACCCGAAGGTCTGAGGTAAACTACTCACACATCATCGGAGAGGCTATGGTGTTGATGTAGAAGCCCTCCGTGATCAATGCCCCCTCCGGCGGAGCGCCGGAAAAGGCCCCAAGATGGGATCTCACGGGTACAGAAGGTTGCGGCGGTGGAATTAGGTTTTCGTGGTGCTCCTCGATGGTTTGGGGGTACGTAGGTATATATAGGAGGAAGAAGTAGGTTGGTGGAGCCACGAGGGGCCCACGAGGGTGGAGGGCGCGCCCCTTGCCTCGTGGCCTCCTCGTTGATTGCTTGATGTCCGCTCCAAGTCCTCTGGATCACGTTTGTTCCAAAAATAACTCTCCCGAAGGTTTCATTCCGTTTGGACTCCGTTTGGTATTTCTTTTCTGCGAAACACTGAAATAGGCAAAAAAACAGCAATTTGGGATGGGCCTCCGGTTAATAGGTTAGTCCCAAAAATAATATAAAAGTGTATAAATAAGCCCATTAAACATCCAAAACAGAATATATAATAGCATGGAGCAATCAAAAATTATAGATACGTTGGAGACGTATCATCTGGTCCGAACAATTGTCGATCTCCAACTTCATCCCACATCAATGGTGTCCTGCACCTCCTTCCATACAAAGCTTCGAAAGGGGCCATCTTCAAACTGGCTTGGTGGCTGTTGTTATATGAGAACTCTGCGTAAGGTAAATTATCATCCCAACTAGATCCATAATCTAGCGCACAGGCTCTCAACATGTCCTCTAGAATTTGGTTGACTCTCTCGGTCTGCCCATCTGTCTGCGGATGAAAGGTTGTACTAAACTCTAGCCTGGTACCCAAAGTCTGGTGTAACTGATTCCAAAACTTCGAGGTAAACTGTGTTCCTCTATCTGATACGATGGTCCTCGGAACTCCATGCAGACATACGATCCTGGTCATATATATCTTGGCCAACTTCGCGCTTGTATAAGTGGTTTTCACGGGGATGAAGTGAGCCACTTTGGTCAAGCAATCCACTACTACCCAGATGGAGTCATAGCCTGATTGTGTCCTAGGTAATCCGGTGATGAAATCCATGCCAAGCTTATCCCACTTCCATTCGGGTATCGGCAAAGGCTGAAGTAATCCTGCTGGCTTCTGATGCTCTGCCTTCACTCTCTGACATACGTCACATACCGCTACATACTCGGCAATATCCTTCTTCATACCTGTCCACCAGAAATGTCCCTTCAAATCCAAATACATCTTGGTGTTTCCTGGGTGAATCGAGTATGGCGAATCATGAGCTTCCTGAAGAATTAACTTCCTTATCTCTGGGTCATTGGGCACATAAATACGATCCTCAAACCATAAATTTTCATGTTCATCCTCACGAAATCCCTTGGCCTTTCCTTTACTCATCTTCTCCTTTTTCTCCACAATCTCCTTATCAGTCTTCTGAGCTTCTCGGATCTTTCCCAACAACATGGACTGAACTTCCAACGCTGCAACAAAACCTCTCGGAACTATCTCCAAGCGAAGTTCTCTGAGATCGTCGGCTAACTCCTAAGGTAATCCTCCGGTTAGAAGAGTATTGACATAACTCTTGCGGCTCAAGGCGTCTGCTACAACATTGGACTTTCCTGGATGATAATGCAGTTTCATGTCATAATCCTTTATGAGCTCCAACCATCTCCTCTGCCTGAGTTCAACTCCTTCTGCGTGAAAATGTATTTCAAACTCTTATGATCCGTGTACACATCACAACGGTTTCCAATGAGAAAATGTCTCCAGGTCTTGAGCGCATGCACTACGGCTGCTAACTCCAAATCATGCGTGGCATAATTCAACCCATGAGGTTGAAGTTGATGTGAGGCATATGAAACAACTCTTCCTTTTTGCATAAGAACACCTCCAAGTCCCTGGCGTGAAGCGTCGCAATATACTTGGAAATCCTTGTGTATATTCGGAAGAATTAGCACGGGGGTTGTAACCAAACGTTTCATCAACTCCTGAAAACTGGCTTCACACTCATCGGTCCATTTGAACTTAGTGTCCTTCTTCAATAACTCCATCATGGGCTTCTCAATCTTGGGAAAATTCTCAATGAATCTCCGATAATACCCTGCGAGTCCAAGGAAACTACGTATCTCTCCAACTGAAGTGGGTGCCAACCACTCGGTGACAGATTTAACCTTGGAAGGGTCTACTGATATTCCTTCTCCCGATATAACATGTCCGAGAAATCCAACTTCCTTCAACCAAAACTCACATTTGCTGAACTTGGCATATAACTAATGTTCCCTGAGCTTCTCGAGAACCAAGCGCAAATGTTCCTTGTGTTCTTCTTCCTTCTTCGAGTACACCAATATATCATCAATGAACACCACAACAAACTTATCCAAGAACTCCATGAATACCTTATTCATCATACTCATAAAGTAGGCAGGGGCGTTAGTCAAACCAAAAGACATGACCGTGTACTCATATAGCCCATACCTTGTGGTAAAAGTTGTCTTAGGTATATCCTACTCTCGGATCTTCAGCTGGTGGTATCCTGATCGAAGATCGATCTTGGAGAATACTTTAGCTCCCTGCAGCTGGTCAAATAAATCATTGATCATCGGTAGTGGGTGTTTGTTCTTGACCGTCACCTCGTTCAGTGCACGATAATCAACAACCATTCTCAAGGATCCATCCTTGTTCTCAACTAAGAGCACTAGGGCTCCCACGGTGATGAACTTTGTCGAATATAACCTTTCTCCAATAACTCCTTAATACGCTTCTTAATTTCCTCCAGATCATTTGCGGGCATCCGATATGGTCTCTTCGATATTGGTCTGGTGCCTGGCAACAATTCGATCAAAAACTCTATGTCTCGGTCTGGTGGCATGCCTGGTAATTCCTCCAGGAATACATCGGGGAAATCCTTCACAACTGGCACTTCCTCTTGAACTACCCCCGAGAGTGAATTTACTTGAGTCCTCCTTGGCGCATGCCTGGATACATACTTGATCCATTTCCCTTCTGGGGTGGTGAGAAGAATTGACTTACTAGCACAATCGATGTTTTCTCCATACTTCTATAGCCAATCCATGCCTAGTATTATATCCAATCCTTGTGATTCCAAGATAATGAGGTCTGAGGGAAAAACGTGCTTACCTATGGTCAATGGCAACTGACAACACCATCGGCTAGCCATATATTCCGCTCCTGGCGAGCTTACTAACATGGGCGACCTAAGGGCTAAGGTTTCCAGCTCAAACCTATCCACAAATCCCCTTGATATGTATGAATGCGATGCACCAGTGTCAAAAAGAACAAGGGCTGTAAATGACTTAATCAAAAACTTACCAATAACTGCGTCAGGCTGCTCTTCAACTTCCTCCACGTTGATGTGGTTCACTTGACCTCTGGTAAAGGGGTTTGGCTTCTTTCCCGAGCTTCCATTACCATTACCATTCTTTGCTTCAGGACACTCGGTGGCATAGTGTCCAGTCTTCCCACATTTGAAACAAGTAATGTGACTCAGATCTTTCTTAGCGGGTGTAGTGGGGTTGGGACGGTTCTGATTGTTGTTTCCTCCACTCCCATTGCCATTCTTAGGGCCACTGTGGTTGTGTGAATTTCCTCCATTGTGGGAATGGCCTCCATGGTTATGTCCTCCCTGGTTATGAGTGTGTCCTCCCGAGTATGGGGTATAGCGAGGCTTCTGCTGAGCTCCAGAGTTGTACTTCCCCTATCCATACTTCTGTTTGCGGCTCTCTATCTGCTGCTGCTTGCTTTCAATCATTAGGGCCCTGTCTACCAGCTCCTGATAGTTGGTGAATGTTGCCACCATCAACTGCATACTCAGCTCATCATTCAGTCCCTGAAGAAACTTCTCCTGCTTCGCGGCATCTGTGGCCACATCATCTAGGGCGTAGCGTGCTAACTTGCTGAACTCATCCACGTACTGCGCCACGGTACGATTCCCTTGACGTAAGTTGCAGAACTCACGCTTCTTCATACTCATAGCTCTAGCTGAGACGTGTGCAGTGCGGAAGGATTGTTGAAACTAATCCCAAGTAACATTGGCCACGGGGGAAGTAGCGATGTAGTTCTCCGACCATGAGGCTGCGGGTCCATCCAGTTGATGTGCGGCAAAGCGCACCTTCTCAGCATTTGTGCAACCTGCGATGGTCAGCTCCCATCCAATCTTGCGGAGCCAGTCATCAGCAACAATTGGCTCGGTGCTACTAGAGAACACCGACGGATTCAACCTTAGAAAACGGGCTAAGTTGTCAACTAGTGGTGGTGGCGGTGGGTTGTTGTTTTGTTGCCTTGGTTCTGGACTAGCAACTGCATCAAGGCATTCTGCTGTTGGATCAACTGAGTGAGCTCCGGCGGGAAAACGAATCCGGTGTCACGTCTCAGAGGCATCTGATAGGTTTAGAGGGGTGAGAACAGAATAGAGTAGGGTCTAAAGAGATATTTCACTACCCATATGCACATGAGACAAACATATTCATTCCACACCACTCAATCTCAAACAAGATTCATACAATCGATCTAAACTACCATTACAAAAATCTCGCGGACTATTACTATCTACATGGAAGAACTCTAATGGTAATATGGTGGTCGACTAGAAATTTTGATCAGTGGAAGACTCCATAATATCTGCTCCAGCTTCGTCTTAATAATCATCATTGTCTTCATCATCGCCATCGGGGTCGGAGTCTGTGTCGTCTAGTATGATGTAGTCTTCAGAACGGATGTCCACTTCGGGTTCGGGATCACCCATGAATATTCCTAGCTTCTTCTTCAGGTCTTCATTCTTCTCCAGTAGTACGGCAATTTCCTCTTCATATCCATCGCGCGTAGCTTTCAGTTCTTCCTCCAGCTCCATGTTCTGGGTCATCACCTTCTTCGTGTCTATCATGTTGGCGCACATCTGGTTCTCATAACAATGAATGTGCTGATTCAACTCCTGTATGTATGCTGCAATAGATTTATCCTTCCTGGTGCAAATCATCTCCCATTGCTCATCTCGGCATCCACATATCTGGTAGATGGTGTCCTTAAGATCCTTGTTGTACACCTCGCCTATGCGTCCAATGGCGATGTGGGCGGCCATGCTCTTTCCTAAACTCCAGGTTGGTGCATCAAAGGAAAACTCGATGGGCTCGGTAATTTGTGCAAAAGTCCTTCCTGGAACATGAACTTGAATCTCCAGCACTCCTCTTCTGGTAAAATGGTGGCGAAGGTTCCGGTGAAGCTTAGTATGCCGATGTTCATGTACCTAGTGACTTCCTTCAAGTGTTGTCCGAAAGGGGTGTCGTCATCTGGTTGTGTGAACTTGTTCCTTGGGTCCGCCATCTATAGAGAAGAAATGGAGAAGAGTTAGAAATGAGTAGAGAAGAGTATCATGTGGCTTTTCCTAGTGGTCGCGACCTACAGTCAGTGTGTGCTCTGATACCATCTTGGAGTGACCTGATCCCAATGGACCATAGTCTCTGTGCTTAAGTGTCATCCCTGGATCGGTATTGCTGACACACACAGTACTCGAGGATTTATAACAGAGTTCAATCACACACTTATTACATCGAGTGTCTCAAAAAGAGTACTTATTACAATAATATGGCCGAAGGCCATCTAAATAAGATAACTGCGGAAGCATCGAAGATAAATGAGTACATCCAACTCCAGGGCAAAAAAATGAGTGCACGACAACGGCCTAGCGCACCTTACTCTTCATCTGAAAATTCTGCAACATGATAGTTGCAGCCGTGTAGGTCAACACATGGAATATGCTGGCAAGCTAACACTATAGAACAATGAACAAATAATAGCTATCACTACATGCATATATGGCTGGTGGAGGCTCTAATGTTTATCATTTGCATAAAGCCAATTTTTCCCTACAACAAAGGAATAGATTATTTTAACTACCAAGTTTATGTCATTAATGAGAAGGTTCCTCCAACTCAATCCCAAAGTAATAACTATAACCCATCAAATTCATTAAGTAAAGTGATGAGATCAAATCAATAATTCAAGTACCAGATACTCAAGATGTCCATAACCGGGGACACGACTAATCATGATTAGTTTGTACACTCCGCAGAGGTTTGCGCACTTTTCCCCACAAGACTCGATCTCCTCCGTTGAATTTCTCGCAGTACATGGTGTTTGAGAAACGGATGATCGAGACATCGTATTTCCGAAGCATTAACTCTTTACTCTGGGTAGACAGCACCACCTACTTCCCCTACATCTGCTAGCCTACCACTGAAAGAGGTCACACAACATACTCAACTATGCCAGAGCCCATAATGGCTTGTGGCTGCACACAAAAGTTTCTAGCATGAATAATCTTATGATCCCTTTGAGCCTGGGTGGCATTCCATAGGATGATCACACGGGTACTCCGGGATATCCTAGGACATCGCTGGATCGCTCCAGGTGCCCGCAACCAATCCACCCAGATGTGTATTAAAGTAGCCACCTTGAGTTACCCTTAATTAAAATTACTCTCACAAGTTTCATGAATCTCACATACCAATCCACGTCTACGAGCATAGCAAGCAATATGAGCATAACGTATATTCCCAGGGTTGATAAAGGACAATAGGTTCCTACCTCAGCAACTACTTCCCAAAATACACATGTTACCAATCCTACTCATGCAATGTTTGTGGGTTGAAACTAATGCATAAAAACTGGGTAATAAAAGGATATGATCAAAGTGTTACTTGCCTTGCTAACGATTGGAAAACCCTAGAGATTCGTAGTAGCAAGCCTCGCACTCCGGATACTCTATCGTGAACAAACAATAGCATATATAAGCACTCAAGCATAAGATGCAAAGGAAAAACCAGCTAAAAGATCTAAACAGAAAGATCACGTGAAGAACTTCGATTTGCAAAAAGAATCGATCAAATCGGAATTACGAACCTCAAACTACGATCAAAAGAAGTTCAAAATCAAATCTGATTGAAACAAAATTTTAAATTTTCAAAATCATGTTCAAGTTGTTTATTGAACAGAGGGGTTCAAGACGAAGAATTTGGCGTTGGTTTCGTTGGATTTGGATAAGCGAGCAAAAAGTTGTGAGGGTTTAAAGATCAAGGACTAATCTGTAAGAAAACTAATCGTGGATAGGTCCCTGGCCGAAAATAAAATTAAAAGAAAAAAATTTAACGAACGAACGTTCGCTGCAGAACCTAATCTAATGAAAATCATTCGCTACCGAGAACTAACGGACGAGCGTTCGCTAAATAAACTAACCTAATACTAAAAAAATAAACCGATCGAACCGGGAAAAACCGAAGAAAACCGATCTAGGGTTTACACCGGAAAAATCGGCGACATCCGACGGCGGCGGCGGTTGCGGCGGCTTCTGCGGCGACGGCGGGGTGGGGCGGTGGCTACGGCGGTCCGGCTACGCGGCGGCGGAGTGCGGCGGCG
>NC_057805.1:348866640-348869411 GCF_018294505.1 Triticum aestivum | reverse complement strand
AGGAGGGGGGTCGGGCCGGCTTTTAAAGGAGGCGGGGAAGGCGGTGGCTTGGGGAGGGGGCAAGGCGGTGGTAGTGGTAGAGTCCGAGCTGGACTCGGCGGCGGCGACGAGCGGGAGTCCGTCCCGGGGATGGGGACGAGGCGGTGGTGGCTGGGCCGGCCCAGTTTCGATGGAGATTTTTTTTAATAATTTCGCCGCTGAAAAAAGTCCAAAATAAAATAAAATAAAAATCCTAAAATTCCAGAAATAATTTTCACCGTCCTCTCCTAATATTTAGGACAGAGTGAACATTTCTCTAGGCTAAATGCACATTTTTCCCAAATTTAACCGAATAAAATTTTAGATAAAAAATCTAAATAAAATATACTTTTATTCAAGAGTAGATTTCGAACATTTCCTAGCTGTTTTGAAGAAGTCATATTGTCTTTTCTCATTTATTTAAATTGAAATAATTGGAAAAATAATTTGAATAAAACCACTTTGATCCAATTTACCAATTTTGAAAAATTCAAAAATGGATTTTTTTTTGTGAAAACCTCCAACACTCTCAATTGGTCCTTGAGTTGCTTAAGGTTTCTAGGATCAAAACTCCAAATAAAACCAATTCAAAAATGCACAAATCATGGATGTATATGATGACCTAATGAATAACATCCAATTTGAAAATTGGGATGTTACATGGAAGCAAGTTGGAGGCCTGCGTAGGAGGGGGCTTGGCTACATCGTCAAGGTTTACGGAAGCAAAGAGAAAGCAAGTTGGAAGTATGTGGCATAACAATGAAAATATTTGTGCCGACTGACCTTATAGAAACAAATATTATGATTACAGATTGAGATGTTTTGTCCATCGAAGCAAATTCTTCTTATGATGGGTGCAAATGTTTATTTGTTTAGAGGCACATCGCCACTTCGGTTGAAGGATGTATAATCATGATAGTCAAAACAACTTATATTGAAGTGAATTTCATATATTGTGGGAAGCAAATTATCTGATCGATGGAAACATTGAGACAATATTTGCTTCAGAAAATCTACAATAATTTTCCTAACAATATTTACTTCCAAAAATCTAGAATAACTTCCTAAAAATACAACTTAGAGTTGAAGCAGGTCAATCCCACATTATTAGCATTGGAGTAGTTATTGGGAATAAATGGCAATGTATTGGAAACACCTAGGCCCACGTCCTTTTTTCAAGGCCATCGCTCGCTCCAGGTTAAATCATCTAAACAGATCGTACGTTTCATGAGTAGTCTGATGGAAGCTACCTATCAGTAGTCTGATGCCTAACGCTTCAGTGCATCTTTTGGTGCTTAAATGACCTTATTTTCAGCACATATCACAAGGCACCATCTCATGGCCGATTACAGGGAAATCTACCGCTAGATTCCAAACGTGTGTGAAAAAAGATTCCAAACATCCATGTCTGCTTATGTACCCTGTCCCTTACGCATGATCATAAAATGTGCCCCAACAAGTTTGCGTCAAAAAGTTCAAAATCATTAATTTGGGATTCCACATAGATATGTTGGTTTGTAATACTGTATCCAACTTACTTTACATTTCCTCCGCTTGGAGAGCAAAAAAGGTTGGTTAAGTAAATGGTAAGAGATGTACATCCTTGGGTGAAAGAGCTATTATAATCCATTGAATGCAGCTACACAAGAACTTTTTTTTAACTTGACCATACATTGATGATGTTTGAAGATCTTATGGTTTCAACTCCAGTCTGCCCTTATACTCGTACTGTAACTTAAAACCCTTTTTACATTATATTATTGTAACTTGCTTGAGCTCAACGTAAAGTAATTTACTTTATTTTTCCACTGCTTGAAGATTTTCATATTTCACTACCGTTTCTCTTTTCAAGAACAAGCAACACCAATAATGCATACCATGTTCATTAAGGATGAGGAGAGTCAGTTACAAGCTATGAGTGCAAAGAATATTTTATATGGCACACAAAGGAGAAAGCGGACCGTAACCAAAGCCATCCACCACAGTCGAACTAAGCTACTCCTCTCTAATGCCCGCTTTCTTCACCTAGCAAGCACCCATTGCTTGTCCTTGTCTACCACTAAGCATAAAACTATCCGCACCGTCGATGTCTTACCATCGAACACTTTGGCGTTCCTCTCTAGCCAAAGCTTGCGAAATCCCACAATTAATATCAAAGCCAATTCCCTTGCCTTAGCACAAGAGAACCTAATGCACATCAAGCACAAACATTTCTCTTGCATTGGTGTTTATATTTATAGTTCAGCTCCTAAGTCCGAAGCCACGAAGGAAGAGAAACCAAAAATTGTCTGGCAAATGAGCATTGCACCATCAGATGGTCGATGGACCAGCCATGTGAAGAACCGTTCCTTCGGGGGTGCCACATCTTACATTCTTAAGAAGTTGGTCCCATTTCTCTCAACATGCAAAGTGTCCATCTTATCGTCCCATTAAGGTCATGCATTTAAGTCTTCTCTCCCACTAAGCCATGCAAAATCTGCCACATAAGCGAACGTCCCCACTAAGCCATGCAAAATCAGCCACATAAGCGAACGTCCCCACTAAGCCATGCAAAATCTGGCACATAAGCGAATGTCCCCACTAAGCCATGCAAAATCTGTCACATAAGCGAACTTATAAATTACAATTATTTTGACATTAATCTATACATGTAATGCTGTCACATCATACATGCATTTTAGTCCCTTCATATTTTTTTGAAATGATATTTTTAACAGTAATTCAAAAGTTTATATTCTATTTTTAGAGATTTT
>NC_057805.1:348859115-348866397 GCF_018294505.1 Triticum aestivum | reverse complement strand
GTGTGTCTATATATGTGTTTTACCTACTTTAAAAAAAACTTATAGATCCATCGCAAAAAAAAAACTTATAGATATGAAATTTCACTATGTTACTATGTTATAATCGTATGATCCTTAATTAGAAAATTCATGTTCTCGATTGTAAATTTATCTTCATCTTTTTTCTTCGTATCAACGATGGTGTTAGTACCCGCTGCGACGAAGAGTCCGACAAATGTCAAGCTTGTCAACACATCATCCCCGCAATGCAAAACCCTTATTCTCTTTGACAAAGGTTGCGAGGATACCCGGTGGCTAGAGAATAAACGAGCGTTCACACCATGAACATTTCTTTAAAGCCACGCTAAACGGAAAATGATTCGTCAGAGTATGTGCACTGGACGACGAGGACGTCGAGTATTAACTATGGCCGTTGACAGTCAAGCAAGAAGAATTTTCTCTTTTAGTAAGAAAGAAACGCGAGGCAGTTGAACAACACACACAAATTTTCCCACAAACAATTACTCCCTCCGTTCGGAATTACTCGTCGCAGAAATGGATGTATCTCGACGTATTTTAATTCTAGATACATCCATTTCTGAGACAAGTAATTCCGAACGAAGGGGGTAGGTGCCTGCATGGAGCAGGATCATTTTCTTTTTGACGAAGGGAAGTAGAAGGACGCATATGGCACCGTATAACAACTTAACAAAACAAGATAGAGGCCAATAATCCTTTTTTCTTCTCTTGACAGCACAGAAGCCAATAAGCTAATTAAGCCGCCAGCTGGAGAGCAAAGTCGCGATGAAAGGGTCAAAGAAGCCACATGCCACGCCCAATAAGCACACGGCATCATGGATGGATGCTTTCGCCTGGATAGTTTGTCCCGCGGGCAACCATTTGTCCCTGCCGCGAGTGACGCATCTTCTTTACGAGCTTTCGAGTGTGACTCGTGGCCAGTCACTGCCCTGTGATGTGGAAGAAGCCGTGGTGGACAGCTTTGTTCTCGTCTCGGTGGGGTGGGGATCGATCCCACCTCGAAAGATTGAGATGATTCGGTGGAGGAGCACCACGGAACGGGGTGGGGCCCAGCTCTCCTCCGGGGGCCGTTATCTGCTCATTTCTTTACTCCTCCTTTGCAGAGAGCAGTCATTAATTTACGGTGCAGGCGAGGCCGGGCCAAAGTGCGTGACGCGCCCACTGTGGCCTTTTTTCAACGCGATCTTCTACGGGCACGCCCTGGTGTGCCCGTCGCAGCTGACGGATGGCCCGCCCGACAGGCTCCACAGTGCTGCCCAGTGGTGGCCACGTTCCATGTTCCAGAGAGGGCGCCACAGCTCACGCCGACCGATGCGGTGCCCCCGCCTCGACAACGACAGGTCAAAAGCATTTAGGGGCTGTTTGGTTCTAAACCTAATCATGCCACACTTTATCATACAATGTTACCTGCCTAAGGTTAGTTCTTCAAAATGAGAGCCACAAGTTGACAAGTCTAAGAGAATCTTGCCATATTTTTTAAGTGTATGTAATATGGGACCCTAATGTGGCTTGTCTAAGATGTGGCTTGAACCAAACACCCACCTAAATTGGTCAAACTTGTCTAACCTTAGGTGTGGCAACCTTAGGCAAACTTAGTCTTAAACCAAACAGCCCCTTACTCACCATTTGCGAGCCCGTGGTGCGTGGGTACGTGCCGTTGCCTGCCAGCACAGTACTCGTACCGCTCGTCCGTTGTGGGCATGGCCGTAGGTAGACCCGACTGACCGACCGACCGGTGGTCACGTCCGAACCGTGCGGCACCCGTCCCATCCCGCTGCAGTCGCGCCTCCGTCGCCCTGCCGTACCCAAACCGCCTCTCCCGTCTGGATCGCGTGTGCCACCAACAAAATGCGGCCCCATAAATAAGTCACCAACAGGAACTGCCCGGCCCAGGTCGGCCTGGCCCGGTCAACGGACGGCCGAGATCGCCCCTCCTCGTCGCCACGGCCGCACGATAGGTCACCGGAGTCCAGACGGGGACTGGCCCGGGAACTTCGCGGAAGGCACGCACCACGCCCCGCCCCGCCCCGCGCCCCCAGATATGGGTTATAAAAAACAAGCCAAAGGCGGAAAGAAATACTAGTATAGTCCATCTATCATCATTATTATTCGGCGTTGGTTGCGTCTTGGTTGCGCGGAGAGGCAAGGGATCTCCATCCCTCTCGCTCTGTCAGATGAGATTGGTTGGAGTCTTGGAGAGGGACTGGTGCGGAGGAGCGAGCGAGCGAGCGAGCCACCAGGGATTTCATTTCGTCTCCGGAGGGCTGAGGCTGAGTGGGTGCCCCGTCGCCGTCGGCCTACACTGCGCGCTCTCTTTTTAATGCCCCGCCGCCGCACTCGCCTCGCCTACGCACCCTCCTCTTCTTCTACCACTACTTCTTCTCCAGCCTGCTAGCTGCTGCAGCACTGAACGGCGGCCTCTCTTCCGGAGGCTTTGAGTGATCAGCAGGTAACTTTGAAGTGAGCTTGTATTTTCTTCGTCTTATTTCGGCGGTATGAGATGTTGCTGTTGTTTGTGAGTGAGATTGGATTCGTCCTTCTAGATCGATCTTCCGCTGGGTTTCAGCGGTTACTTCGATTGTTTTCTTTTGCGGGTTAAGTGCTTGTGGTAGTTCTCTTCTCCTTGGTGAGATTCGTGAATTCCTAGTGGTGTAATGGGGGCGCTTCGCTCTCACGCAAGCGGCAAAAGCCCGTGTGAATTGCCCCAGTTTTCGGTTAGTCCTCTTGGGCGCAACACGATAGCGTGGCAGCCCAGTTCTCCGGATTCTGCTGCGCTTTTACTTTCTTTTTCCGCCGACAGTTTGTATCCAGTGTGAAATTGCTTTATGAGTTATGATTATATATGATCTTGAGATGTGCTCATCCTGTCTTATGAATCGGTAGTATTCATAAAGAAATTACTACTTCTCCTTGGAATATACCGGTAGATTTGCAGTAAGTATGCCATCGAGTTCATCATTAACACCTGGTAGATTTGCCATGCCGTCGGTCCACCATTTATCACTTGGCAGATTTGTCCGTGCCTTCTGCCCAGCCAATTCTCTGACTCGTTCTCATGAAAAAGACTTGTCGTGTCTTGGAAGCTAAAGAATTAATTTACTCTTGGTGTTGCAAATAGACAAAGGAATTTTCTCCTGTATGCTAGTAGCAGTTTCTTAGTATGATCCACCGTACCATCTGCCTGGCTATTCCCGGTTGGTATGCATTACTTGTGCCTTTCTGTACCTACTATTGTTTTCTGCCTTTTTTGGGGGGAGACTGACTTCAGTTTCTACCAGAGAAAACAGGTTATTGTCTGCCTAACTACTACACAGCAAGATGTCGGTAGCCAAGAAGGACGAGGTACTTGCAATTTCCAAATTGAATGTTAATTCTAGGTTGCTTGGATACACGTCTTTCCATTTCTATATGTACATAAATCGTGCATGTTCTGTGAGCAGGTTTGCGGTCATCCGCTTGGGCTTCGATTGGGTGAGCCGGCTGCTGGTGTTCCCATTAAGAAAAGGCCAGTTTTCTTATCCGACAAATCAGTTCCATCTGGAATGACACTCTCCATGAAGCCCCCATCTACTCCGACGGGGATGTCCGTCTCGGCTCTGGGGGCGGGCTTTAGCAACGAGCCTGTCTTGAATAGATCTAAATCGGATATTCCCAATAGATCTTTTACTCCGTCGACGAACGAGAAGAAAGGCGTGCTACTTAATGGCTCAAGCAAGATCCCCTCTCGCGGAGAGAGTGGTAGACTAGGGAGTGCTGCTCCCGTTGCCAGATCACAGAGTCACAAGTTTCTGACTTTGGATTTACAGTTAGCGTCTCGTCAGAATGTCAAAATCAACTCTAATTCCCCTGTCAAGAAAGAGAAACTAGATCAGGGGTTTTCTATATTTCCTTCAGCAAGACCTCCCAAGGATGTGCAAACAACAAGTGGCATGGAATCTTCTTCTAACGCTAGCTTGGGAAAACTATCTAATTTAGATCTTAATGTATCACTGGACCCAGTTGATCAACTTGAAGGTTTGCCTACAATGCAGGCTGGCTTTAACATACCTCATCATACAACAATTCAGCATCAGAAAGCACAGGTTCCCCCAGTGGCACCCTTTTCTTCAGTAAGCAGTCGGCTGAGTCTAAATATTGACAATACTCTGAAACAGCCGCATGCATATCAACTTCCTAATAAGAGTGTAGCAGCTGATGTTACCTTAGATTTGCAACTTAAACCACCAACCAGACCCGAGCTTGGAATAAGCTGGAAAGGCCTTGCTCCTGATCCAGAGCTAAGCCTCTCTCTGTCTGGTAATCACACAGATGAGCCTAAGGGTCTGAATGTTCCTGATGCTATATTTACATCTGAACCTGTTGAAAGAGCCAATAAGATCAGCCTGGAGGTTCCTGCACCAGTCTCTGATAAATCACCAGCTGAGAAGCTTCTGAAACCTGTGGCGTGTAATGTAAATCCTCGCACTACCATGCCACAAACAGTTTCTGGAAATGTGGAGATAATGCCCAGTAATTTGGTGAAGAAAGAGCCTGGAGAACCTACAGGGCGACATATCCAGAAAAATGTAGAAAAGGCACCTCTGTTCGTCCAACAAAGTGTTGGACAGGCTAGCAGTAGTGCTGAATTTGAAAAAACTGGCAACCTAAACCGAGTGTGTGGTAAAGCTGGCTTTGATTTGTACTCTGGAAAATTTCCAAATGGTAGTGCTGTCCGCAATGGATTGGAGGTAGTGACTGATAGTGTTCCTGTACAAACTGACAAGTTGTGTGGTGTTGCTTGCACTGAGAAAGTTATCAAGCGTGAAGAAGTGACAACTGCCATCCCAAGCCCTGTGATTGCAACAGTAAGTGGTCAGTCTGAGTCATTAATTGCTAAATCACTGCATTTGGAAGGTAATGTTGCCAGCCCTGTTGCTGGATTATGTGAACCAGCTAGTCAACCCACCATTTCTGCTTCGGGACCTGCAAGCTGTAATCCTGTTAAAGCTACTACTGATTGTAAACCAGCAGTTAATCAGATTCGTGCTCGCAAAAATGTGGCCCGGAAGCCTTGTGATGTATCCCGAAGTTCCTCCAACCCTACAGCTGAATCTTTGGTTTTCAATTCTCTGCACCGTGCTGTACTTGATGGTATGTCCCAAGGAAGTGCTTCAATGGACTTTTCAGAGGATGGTGATAATGCTGTTTCACAGCTGCCTACTACCAATAAGCCTCATGTTGAGTCATTGGGTAATAGTCAAATTACTGAGCTTAATAACTTAATCACAGAGCCGCGGAAAGAAGGTGATAGTAATATGCATCATGACTGTTTGTCCGTGACAAATAAGGTTCACATTCAGGGCACTGATGATGTGAAGCGTGTTAATACGCCAGATGTCATTGCCACTCATTCAGGTGAGGAGGAGCATGAAAGTGAGGTTTCTGTTAATGGGAAAGCCAAAGACAAACAATTGTTGACATCTGATAAGAATTCCCCACTGACTAATACTGACATTACCATGGAAGATGTTAAGATTTCCGCAGGTGCCAGTTCAGCAGATCTTACGAGATCACCTATTTTGGGAGCTTCAGGTTCCCATAAAATAGATTCTACGAGGCAATCTCCCAAGACATCTGATAACACTGTCGAGAAGTGTAGAATCCCAGTGATAAAATCTGAAAGGAGTCAGTCTCCTGATGGTAAGCAAGCTGCTAATTGTAGCGAGGACAATACAAAAATTGCTGCTGTAAAGAGTGAGCATGGGACAGAAAAGGAAGAGATTGCTAGAGGTTCTAATTTACAGCCAAACGATCCAGTTTTGGGTGAAGATTCACTTGTTGACGGAGCTTCGACCAGTCAACTACATAATGAATCTACAGAGGTAAAATCGACAGGTGAAAGATCAGAACACGAAAAATCCAAACCTGACTCTTGCATGACATCTTCTGTACAGAATGAAAAAGATGGACAGGTTAATGGGTCGCATTGGCGAGATGTGGCAAATGCTTATGTTAATAGGTATGATTCTTGTTATTCTTTTGTTTTCGCAGTCATGTTGTATGTAGCATGGCTGGCTTTGCCCTGTGCGTATTTATGTTTCTTGGTTTTATCCTTGACTCTTGTTACAGAAGGTTGTCTTTATTTTTTTTACAGGAATGAGAGATGGGAGAGGTTCATGCAGTCTGAGCGAGAGAACAATAGAGAGTTCCATGGTGGCAGAGACATGAACAATCAACGGAGGATGGACCCACGTTATCGTGGTCGTGGTGGTGGATATCATGGCCATCCAAGGAACTTCAGGGGTCCAAGAATGAGCGATGAGTCTGAAATTGACTTCGAAGATGAACCTATTGTTGGCAGAAGGAGGCCACATGAAAATGACTACGGGCACTTGCACCGAACTCAGCATAGGCGGCTGCGTTCACCACCGCATCAGATGCCTGGCTGCCTCATGAGAGAAATGGAGCATGACAGATTTTCTGGGAGAGAGATTATGGACCCTAGGCTGTTGGAACACGGGCAGATGGATGATGTCCCAGATGACATGATGGAACAGAGGTTTTTCATGCCCCATCCTCATTCACAGCACACTCTAGGTGATCATGCATTTATCCACAGGGACAGCAGTCATTCACCTGGTCAAAGAAGGGGCGCCCCCGTGCATTTCCACCGGGGACGGTCCCCTGAAACCATGCAAAGATCACCACCACTAAACAGAAGTGACAGACCATACTTACCTCATCAACGCCACATACGACGCCGTGGTTCTCCATTCGACCGAGTAGGACATGACGAGAGAGGTATGCAAAGGAACATGAAGCGGTGTGGCATGCATCAAGGTGTGGAAGGTGAGACCTTTGAGCCACCTTTACATCCCGCTCAACTAGCCGAGCTACATGCAGAGGCTGAGCTTACAAAGAGAAGGAGGTTTGGGGAGAGGAGAGCGTATCGTCGATCCTTGGAACGGAGCCCCATGGGCGGCGACGAGGAGATGCTCTCGTACCACGGCGATGGCGACATCGACTTTGCCGATGGTGATGGCGGTCCACGGGAGCCTGACGGCCGTGGCTTCAGGAACAGAATGGAGCACCGAGCAAGGGGCGAGCAGGAAGATGGCTTCAGGTACCGTGGCCCTCAGGGGGGGTGCCGTGACGGCAACCCGAATGACAGTAGATCGAAGAAGAGGAGGTACTGACCTAGCAATGAATGGATGAATGAATCTGAATCTTCTACCGACTAATACATAGTGGCATTTTGATTCAGCCGTCGTCGCTTCTGTTAGCC